>NW_028317980.1:7502500-7802500 GCF_062004578.1 Staurois parvus | reverse complement strand
ACACACAAAAATTGCTTCTTTATACAGGTCCTCTCTGGCTTAAAGAATGCCTTCTCAGATGACACCACAGGGTACAAGAGTGCAAAAATGCATATGCAAGCTGGCAGAATGGTTCTCTCCAAACTGGGCAGGTTTGACCAACCCTAAGCAGACCCACCTCCACAATAACCTTTTCCATGCTTATCCTACCTCATCCTAACCATTGTGTACCTTTCCCATTCTAAGTACTCTCCACACAGCAGGGCCTCCAAGATTGACCCAACAGGAACTAAATATAGCCTCTCTACTTCCAATATGGCTGCCCAAAGCTCAAGAAGACACAGTGTCCAATCAGAGACAGGCTTCCCGAAGATGTCCGCCTGATGCCCAGTGCAGAGGACAATTCAGTCCTCTCCATGGTTTTCGGAGAGACAGGGATGAGCAACAATCATGTGATCAATGTGTTTACTTCTGGTCCCTATTGCAGAAGAGACCGAGCCATCTGTGGATCGTCGTCTCACTACCTGCTCTGCCACCTGCTCGAGCATTATTCCACTCGTCAGTACATCGCCAGCCGCACTGCAACACCCCCTTACACATGGTGGGTATGCATTAGTCCTCTTTGCACAGAGATGAGCAAGCATTGGGCTGCTCCATAAGAAATGTGCAAAAGAAGTTCATGACCCTTTTGCAAAATTGTGCCGCACTGTTCTGCATGGTGATACAGCAACATGCCTTTTTATTCAAATGTGCATCTGTAGCCTAATTCCTACAGACTAATTGACCTGTCACAATTCACAAACAGTATCACTCAACAGTAGCAGAAATTTGTACTCCCAAAAACATCTGAAACCATTATTAAGTATAGTAATAGTATGTCCATTCCGACCTTTTGATTGGATTTTAAATACTGGTGACATCTAATATGTAAACAGATCATCTTTCACTCAGGTCTCCCTCTTGGGTGGACTTCCCCTTTAAAAACACTATGTTTTAATAGCTAGTAACCCAAACTCCTTGACTTGTTAGGAATTTAATACGAGCCACATGCCACTGTCATCTGTCATTTATCACTGCTCTCCCCTGGCTAAATGAATTTATAATCTGAAAACCAATGAAAATGGCCATATAATATTTGATGTTGCAGAGAGAGAATATGGATATAATTTCTACTGACAGCAAGTTATAATTTAAAATGAGCACAGCCTATATTTTTTATATATTTCTTTCATCGTTAGCTCCATCACCATACACATCTTCAGACGATTCAGCAGATTAGCAGAAGAGACGGCCTCTGGTCTGTGGTATGCAGAGGACACGTGTTTTTCATTATCCATATGGCATCCAGATGTGTGTGGACTGTGAGGAGCTCAGAGATTCTCCAGTCCTTTCTTCACAATGAACAAAGGTAGACCCAGCCTCTGAAGGCTCATACCTGTGGAGGCCAGGAAGCATCCTTCACCCCAGGCCATGACATTTTTCATCCATGAGAATCCTGGAGACCTGCTACATACCAGTTATGTGTGATATCTATCTATCTATCTATCTATTCATCATACGTCTCTTTATCTATATATATATTGGCCCCTCTGTTGGAAGCCCCGATTTACCACTAGTCCTCAACAAGCTGGCCAGGGGCATTTCCCTTCTTCTCCAAATGCAGGACTTGGGCAGGGTATGCACATACCTGAACTGGGAAACCATTTTGCCATCTTGGCTGCCCATAGTCTCCAGGACTGAAGTCTGCATACCTTATATTAGAGGATTCCTTGTAATTAATGATTTTCCACATCCCTAGCTTTTCAGATAATTTACTTGAACCATGATGAGCTGTTCAACTGCATAGCACATTGCCAAGGTCCCTTCCTTCTCTTTACTACACCAAACCTTACAAGAACTGAGGGAGTTCTGCACAGTCTTCCCATATAATCAAATTTCTCCAATAGCAGTCCTCTTGACTCCACCTCAAAATGGTATTATATATACAACAGGGTGACGCAACCCCATGACACACCCCTGGGAGTGATTTATTCATGCAAGGATCTAACTCCTGCCTATACCTCTCTTTCCTTCATGGGCTACTGTTTTTGCAAAATTACACAATTCACAATAGTAACAACAACATACAAAGTCATCCACGACTCTGTCCCCAGCTACATCACCAACCTCATCTCAAAATATCATTCAAACTATCCTCTCTGTTCCTCCCAAAACCTCCTGCCCTCTAGCACCCTCATCACATCTTCCCATGCTCACCTTCAGGACTTCTGCAGAGCCTCTCTCATACTCTGGAACTCCCTATCTCAATCTCTCTGGCTATCTCCTACTGACCTTTATCTGATCCTTGAAAACTCATTGGAGTTTCATGGAAGGCTATCCTTCAACCACCTAAAAACAGAACTTCTACTTTCTCCATCAGCTCATGTCTCACACTTATTACCTTTTGTATCACTTGTAAGATTCCAGGAGCAGAGCCCTCTTAAATCTCCTGAACTGAATTGTATTGCAACTGTGCTTATCCCAATAATAATAATTATTAGTAGTAGTAGTATTATCTATCTATCTATCTATCTATCTATCTATCTATCTATCTATCTATCTGTATCTATCTATCTATCTATCTATCTATCTATCTATCTGTATCTATCTATCTATCTATCTATCTATCTATCTATCTATCTATCTATCTATCTATCTATCTATCTATCTATCCTATGAAATGTCTGGCTTGGAGCATGGAATGTAAAGGGACTAATGCTTGATCTCTCTGTCTGTCTGTCTGTCTGTTTGTCTATCCATCTATCTATCTATCTATCTATCTATCTATCTATCTATCTATCTATTCAAGAAATAAAATTCAAAATAAAAAACGGTCCTTTTAAATTGTTCCAATATGAAGTTTATGAAATCTTCCCAGGTCTGAATTTCTGTAACTCATACAAGTTACTGTGTCAGAGTTTTGGTAACCCCCCACCATCCCATCATCATTTCGCTAATCAGGAGTCCTCAGGGGGAAGGATTGAGAATTAGTGGCCTGCATATTCACCTGATGTCCCCCAAACACTTGATCATCCTCCAGAAGGTTATTTATACAGCGGAGCACCTTGGACTATCACAGCCTTGCCTGGATAGAAAACAGAAGCTGTGTGCAGATAGTTTGTCTGTTCGTCAGTATATAACTTACATTTTTACAGTGGACCATGAAGTCATCAATCTTACTGTAACTTGCATATACAGTACATTTTATAAACTGTTTTACTCTGTAATGTCTGAATAAACGACTGAAGTCTTCTATAAATGTTCACATTTGTTTCTTGCAGTGGAGACTGTAGTCACCATTATTACAGCTGTGTATCGTTATATACATCTGTGTATAATATCCTTATACAGATACATTCCATGTGCCTACGGCTTCTCCATGGCCACAAACAAAGCCTGAACTGAAAATAAAAGATGCTTCAAGAATCTGTATTCATGATCTATATACAGGGCTATTTTTCTTAGAGAATAGGTGCAGGCACTCCCCCCTTCTAAGTCACCCCTCCAGCCCCTACCCAGCTCCGAGCACTGTATCTTGGTTCCACCCCCCACCCACCTCCGAACACTGTACCTTGGTTCCACCCCCTACCCACCTCCGAGCACTGTACCTTGGTTCCACCCCCTACCCACCTCCGAGCAGTGTACCTTGGTTCCACCCCCTACCCACCTCCGAGCACTGTACCTTGGTTCCACCCCCTACCCAGCTCCGAGCACTGTCCCTTGATTCTGCCCCCTACCCACCTCCGAGTACTGTACCTTGGTTCCACCCCCTACCCAGCTCCGAGCACTGTCCCTTGATTGTGCCCCCTACCCACCTCCGAGCACTGTACCTTGGTTCCGCCCCCTACCCAGTTCCGAGCACTGTCCCTTGATTCTGCCCCCTACCCACCTCCGAGTACTGTCCCTTGATTCTGCCCCCTACCCACCTTTGAGCACTGTCCCTTGGTTCCACCCCCTACCCAGCTCCGAGCACTGTCCCTTGATTCTGCCCCCTACCCACCTCCGAGCACTGTACCTTGGTTCCACCCCCTACCCAGCTCCGAGCACTGTCCCTTGATTCTGCCCCCTACCCACCTCCGAGCACTGTCCCTTGATTCTGCCCCCTACCCACCTTCGAGCACTGTCCCTTGGTTCCACCCCCTACCCAGCTCCGAGCACTGTCCCTTGATTCTGCCCCCTACCCACCTCCGAGCACTGTCCCTTGATTCTGCCCCCTACCCACCTTCGAGCACTGTCCCTTGGTTCCACCCCCTACCCAGCTCCGAGCACTGTCCCTTGATTCTGCCCCCTACCCACCTTCGAGCACTGTACCTTGGTTCCACCCCCTACCCACCTCCGAGCACTGTCCCTTGATTCTGCCCCCTACCCACCTCCGAGCACTGTCCCTTGATTCTGCCCCCTACCCACCTTCGAGCACTGTCCCTTGGTTCTACCCCCTACCCAGCTCCAAGCACTGTCCCTTGGTTCCACCCACCTTCAAGCACTGTTCCTTGGTTCCACCCCCTACCCACCTCCGAGCACTGTACCATGATTCCACCCCCTACCCACCTCTATTGATGCTGGCTGCTGGGTGATCTGGTGTTGCTGCTGGGGGTCTGTTGTTGCTGGGGTGGTATTCTGTTGAGAAGGTTCCATTGTTGCTGGGGTAGTCAATCATTCCTGGGGGATCTATTGTTGCTGGTGGGAAGTCTATTGTCCCTGTATGAGAGGGGTATTATGTTGCTGGGGGGGGTCAATTCTTGTTGGGAGGTATCTACTGTTGAGGGAGAGGTCTATTGATGCTGGCTGCTGGGGGATCTGTTGTTTCTGCTGGGGTATATTGTTGCTGGGGTGGATCTATTGTGGCTGGGGTGGTATTTTGTTGCATGGGGTCCATTGTTGTTGTGGGGGTCTATTGGTATGGGAGGCAATTATTGGGGATCTATTGTTGCTGGCAGGCTTCTTTTGTTTCTGGCTGCATAGGATCTATCTTACTGCTTTTCTTGTTATCATGAAAAAAAAAATACTTAGCACCACAAAACAATACTTGGTACTGTATTCTCAAAAAGAGTTGGTACTGTTAGGTGGGTAGGGGGTGGAACCAATGGACGGTGCTCAGAGGTGGGTAGAGGTGGAGACCAGGGGTGACTCAGAAAAAGGGAGTTTTGGACCTGTTCTCTGAGAAAAAAAAGTCCGGCATCCAAGTATCCTAGTGAGTGAAGGATCCTAAAGACTGTCCACTGCTACCATCCCTTTGTGCCTCAGAGCCAGTTGCTTGGATGGGGACATTCTCCTTTTTGAGGTTCCAGCGTGGCATTTCCTTAGTGGCTGCTAAAGGAACTATACTAAGAAGTTTAAACAAAGCAAAGAGTGTCCTCTGAGTATTGCACCATGTTCCCGAGTATCCCACAGCTCCCTGTCTTGTGTATCACATAGTAGCAGGACATGAGACTTGGTTTACAGGAGCCTTTAGTTCATTGGTGCCCAATATGCAGTTTGTAGGCCACATGCGGCTCGCCAACCCTCTGCTTGCAGATCACAGCCTCTTGGGCATCATATAGAAAGCAGAGTGGCAGCAGGGTTCCAACACCAGGCTAGGAAAGAGAGACTGTATTGTGGGCAAAGTTATCTACACTCACAGTACAAGTAAAGTCCCGGCTGAGGGTGAGAATGGCGCAGGAGCGTGGAAACAGGGGGTGGTGGAGAGGGTTAAATGTTTACTGCTATGGGCAGCAATGGGGGGCAGAACTTTGGGGGTTAACTTTCACTACCATGACCATGACTGACTGCAAGTGAAGGGGGCATTAGATTTCACGTCCAATAACCACCAATGGGGGTTTATATTTCACTGCCAGTGACCACTAATGTAGGGGGGATGGAGGATTAATTTTCACTGCCACTGACCACCAAAGTAGATAGGGTTGACATTCATTGCCACTGGTCACCAATGCAGGGAGGGAGTGAACTTAAATTTCACTGCCAGTAACCACCAATGTGTGTGCAGTGTTATATTTTACTGCCAGCAATCACCAATGTGGGGGGAGGTTAAATTCCACTGCCAATGACCCCCAATGCAGAGGGGTTATATTTCACTGCCACTGACCACCAATGAAGAGGGCTGTTAAATTTAACTGCCAGTGACCACCAATGCAGGGAGGATTAAATTTCATTGCCAGTGACTGCCAATGTGAGGGAGGCTATTAACATTGACACCAGTGCTGGGGGTAATTATTGACATTAATGATGGGGATTATTACTGCATGCATTGAGACTAGTGCTAAGGGTTATTATTGCCTCTACTGACACCAATGCTGGGGGTTAATTATTGCATCCATTGACACCAATGCTGGGGGTTAATTATTGCATCCACTGACACCAGTGCTGGGGGGGTATTAGTACATCCACTGATACCATGATGGGGTTTATTATTGTTTTTACTGACACCAATGCTGGGGGTGATTGTATTACAAATCATTCAGTGTGCATTGCGATACGCTGCAAAAATACAGTAAAACCAAAATTTTTGGGGTGTTGAGGTGCAAAAATCTGCTGCTATTGAGCCTTCTGGAAGTGTTGAGGACTGCACTTGAGGGCCCTCTAGAATTTTTAAGTTCGCCACACCTGCTTTAGTTGTATTTTAGCAATAAAAGCTCTTTATTGAACAAGTTTTATAATGTTTTTACATGTCATAGGAAGTGAGTGAGTAGGCTGAATAACACAACAATGCGGGTCAAACATTTCTTCCCTTCTAGGACTAAAAATAAAATGTAGAAAAATGAACTTTCATGTTTGGTTTACTTCTGAAAGTGGAAAAGGTTAATTTTCTGTGACCTGGAATTTCCATCCTCACCACCAACAAGAAGAGGTGTCATAGTGGGGAGCCGGCTTTCCCCCGATGTCATTCCTGTAAGTGATCAGAAGCTCTGTGGCTTTCTCTGCGGCACCACAAGACAGCATTAGATAATGTCTCAGATGTTTGTACAGACCGCGGACTTTATGTATCCCTACTATGTGTGCTCCGAATTTCATCATATTTATCACATCTTTTTCTTTCTTTCTTTTTCTTTCTTTCTTTCTTTCTTTCTTTCTTTCTTTCTTCCTTTTTTTTCTTATCCAATGTTAACAAGGTTATCTAGTGCCCATCGACAAGACGTCTAATCATCGTGTCTCAGCAAAAATCTCCTACCCCCCCCCCCAAAAAAAAGATCCAGAACTAATCTGCACACTCCCCCCCCCAGCATAAATTCCCTTTGCAAGTTAAAATTATCCACAAGCAAAAATCTAAAATTCTCCCTCCTCCCCTTCCCTCAGTCCCCCCCCCAAACCCCCTTCCTAGCACAAATCCTCTCCCTACTCATCCCCTCTCCTAGCACAAATAATCCCCTCTCAATCTCCCCTCCTAGCACAAATCTTCCCCCCCAGGCCCCCCTCCTCCCTCCTAGCACAAATTTCCCCCACCCATCCCCCCTTCTAGCTCAAATCATCTCCCCCCAGTCCCCCGCCCTCCTAGCACAAATACTCTTCCCCTTGGCCCCCCTCCTTCCTCCTAGCACAAATTCTCCCCCCCAATCCCCCCTTCTAGTTCAAATCATCTCCCCCAGTCCCCGCCCCTCCTAGCACAAATTCTCCCCCCCAATCCCCCCTTCTAGCTCAATTCATTTCCACCCAGTCCCCCCCCCCTCGTAACACAAATCCTTCCCCCCCAAATACCCCCTCCTAGGACAAATTCTCTCACCCCCAACCCCCCTCCTAGGACATATTCTCTCTCACCCAATCCGCCTCCTAGCACAAATCATCCCCCCCTCCTCAATTTCCCCTCCTAGCACAAATCTTTTCACTATAGATCTTTCCTTTCCTCTCCTCTTTCCTTTCCTCTTTAATCTTTTCTTTACTTTCCTCTTTCCTTTCCTCTCCCCTTTCCTTTCCTTTCCTTTCTTTTCCTTTCCTCTCCCCTTTCCTTTCCTCTCCTCTCCTCCCCTCCCCTCTCTTCCCCTCTCCTCTCCTCTCCTTTCCTCTCCTTTCCTTTTCTTCCTATTTCCTTTCCTTTCCTCTCCTCTCCTCTCCTCTCCTCTCCTTTCCTTTCCTTTCCTCTCATTTCCTTTCCTCTCCTTTCCTTTCCTGCCCTACATGTATAAACACAATGCATGTCATCCTGAGACATACCGCACATTTGTTAACACACTACACAGACCTCAATGGACCCTCAAAGTAATTACAAGGTGATTGTGATAAGACTCCATTTGTTTGTATGTCATCCTTTCAGTCTGGATAAGTAAAAATGTTGTGTTAATTACAAACATCAGCTTGCTACTTCCCAGCAGCTAATGTATCATTTTCCAATGAAATAAGCGTGGGAAGAAGTTTTATTTTTTCTTAAAGACTTTGTCCATCCAAGTCTGTTATTTCAATGTTCTATAGATGATGGAGAGTTAATCCACCTAACCGTTCCATATATCGTATTGACACACGTGGTGTGAGACTGACAGGTGACACCAAGAATCCTTTTACCATCTCATCACATACGGTGTGCCAATGATCACATGTGGAGTGTCTGTGCTGTGAAAAGTCTGACAGGTCCTAATGTGTAGTCTGGTTCTTTAATCATTGCATTCAGTGCTTGGAGCTAACTACCAAATGTACATCAATCATATTAAAATAAAATTGCATTGCAATGACAGAAAAAAATAGAACTGTCTGCCTGGTAGTTACCCTTGAAATGGCATTTACCAATATATTACATTATAACAAAGCCTTTGCTCTGTAGAGCCTATAACCCCCATGCCACTGAAATGTGCAAAACCCAGACCCACATTAAAATTAAGCAATTTCATCATCCTTAATAAATTCTTAATTGATTTATAACTTAAAGGTAATTTACATTTTAAACAATATCTGACTAGTCTAATATTCTGAGCCAGGAAAAAATAATCAACTTTTAAATTATTATCTGTTCCATATATTGTTTTATTGTGTTTAATATTAAAACAATATATGGAAGAGATAGTTTTTTAAAAAAGTGGTTTCGCATATGGGACAAACATAGATCTTTCTCACACCAAAAAAAGTTAACGAAAAAAAGAAAAACGAAACGTATAAAAACAAAACAAATAGAACAAAAAAACAGGCAGACTCTATGGACCACTTATGTTATGCATAACAACCATGTAGGAATCTCTCTTGCTGCCTTCATACTTCCATAGGGGGCAGGTACACTCAAGGCCTTGCTGCCTCTTTAGATATAGGGGATCCTAAGAACTAGACAACAAGAAGCAAGAAGGGTGCACCAGCCCTGTGCATTACTTTGGGTACCATTTATTAAAAAATAAATACAAATAGTTACACAAAACTGAAAATTAGTCTCATATTGGTTAAGAAACCAGCTTCATTTGTAGGCTCGAACAATGGCTCTAGGCAGACATAAGCGACATCACATGGCAGAAGCAAGAGCTAACACGTTTCAAGAGTTATACCCTCTTCCTGAGAGCTCATGACCTTACAATATGGCATTACATTGTGCCTACAGTTTTCACCTAGGAGCAAGAAAAATTAAAATTCTCAACTGGCTCCAGTGGAGATTTCAGGACCCTCTTGTAACTGTAATAAAGCAATACATGCAATACATCCATAAAAAAGAAAAGACATTTGCAGGAATAATCTCCTAGCTGGCAGAGCACACAGGCAGCAGAATCAGGAGCCATTATTATACAGGTGAAACTCGAAAAATTAGAAAATCGTGCAAAAGTTCATTTATTTCAGTAATGCAACTTAAAAGGTGAAACTAATATATGAGATAGACTCATTACATGCAAAGCAAGATAGTTCAAGCCGTGATTTGTCATAATTGTGATGATTATGGCTTACAGCTCATGAAAACCCCAAATCCATAATCTCAGAAAATGAGAATATTGTGAAAAGGTGCAATATTCTCGGCTCAAAGTGTCCCACTCTAATCAGATAATTAAGCCATAACACCTGCAAAGGCTTCCTGAGCCTTTAAATGGTCTCTCAGTCTGGTTCAGTAGGAATCACAATCATGGGAAAGACTGCTGACCAGACAGTTGTGCAGAAAACCATCATTGACACCCTCCATAAGGAGGGAAAGCCTCAAAAGGTAATTGCAAAAGAAGTTGGATGTTCCCAAAGTGCTGTATCAAAGCACATTAATAGAAAGTTATGTGGAAGGGAAAAGTGTGGAAGAAAAAGGTGCACAAGCAGCAGAGATGACAGCAGCCTGGAGAGGATTGTCAGGAAAAGGCCATTCAAAAGTGTTGGGGACTTTCACAAGGAGTGGACTGAGGCTGGAGTCATTGCATCAAGAGCCACCACACACAGACGGATCCTGGACATGGGCTTCAAATGTCGTATTCCTCTTGTCAAGCCGCTCCTGAACAACAAACAACATCAGAAGCGTTTTACCTGGTAAAGATAAACAGACTTGGTCTGTTGCTCAGTGGTCCAAAGTCCTCTTTTCTGATGAGAGCAACCTTTGCATCTCATTTGGAAACCAAGGACCCCGAGTATGGAGGAAGAATGGAGAGGCACACACTGCAAGATGCTTGAAGTCCAGTGTGAAGTTTCCACAGTCTGTGTTGATTTGGGGAGCCATGTCATCTGCTGGTGTTGGTCTACTGTGCTTCATTATGTCCAGGGTCAACGCAGCCGTCTACCAGGAGATTTTGGAGCACTTCATGCTTCCTTCCACAGACGAGCTTTATGGGGATGCTGACTTCATTTTCCAGCAGGACTTGGCACCTGCCCACACTGCCACAAGCACCAAAACCTGGTTCAATGACCATGGGATTACTGTGCTTGATTGGCCAGCAAACTCACCTGACCTGAACCCCATAGAGAATCTATGGGGCATTGCCAAGAGAAAGATGAGAGACATGAGACCGAACAATGCAGAAGAACTGAAGGCCGCTATTGAAGCATCCTGGTCTTCCATAAGACCTCAGCAGTGCCACAGGCTGATAGCTTCCATGCCACGCCGCATTGAGGCAGTAATTGCTGCAAAAGGGGCCCAAACCAAGTACTGAGTACATATGCATGCTTCTACTTTTCAGAGGTCCGATATTGTTCTATGTACAATCCTTGTTTTATTGATTGCATGTAATATTCTAATTTTCAGAGATTGTGGATTTGGGGTTTTCATGAGCTGTAAGCCATAATCATCACAATTATGACAAATCACGGCTTGAACTATCTTGGTTTGCATGTAATGAGTCTATCTCAGATATTAGTTTCACCTTTTAAGTTGCATTATTGGAATAAATGAACTTTTGCACGATATTCTAATTTTTCGCGTTTCACCTGTATACCTTAGAGATTGCGAGCCATCATTGGAGGAATCTTGAAAGGGGTCTATTCATTGAAGAATTTTATATCCAAAAGCTTAGTATGCCAACCATGAGAATGGAAGGCAACTATGTTCGGTGAGTGCATACCTGAGAGGGGAGCACGGCACAACTTCATTTTGTTTCACTATTTTTTTCACGTGGTGATTATTGGAAAATTGAATACGAATATGATTATGAATTAATTTCACGTGATCACCAAAAAAAATGGACCGAATCATTTGGACCTTTTATGTGTTTATTTATTTTGAAAATCATTTGTTTGAGCATAAGCTCCGCATTAATATTTTATTTATTATAGAATATTATTATTTCAATACATGCAATATGTATATTATTTATAATGTTGATTATCTTGCCGCCTTGGCATAAATAAAAGTGGAATTATCCTTTAATTAAGTATAAAATTCATAGCTGTAAAAGCCTCTATTACTTTGTGCTTTTTCCCGTTGCTTGTACTTCCTTCATCATTTTGTGGATGATTTATGTGCTAAGGTTGTCAGTATTACAGAGGAGATAATTAGAATGTTTGCCAATAATCTCTTCACGAACTATGGATACCTACTTTGCTTTTAAGCAGAGGTTGTCTTTAAATTTTGTTTACAGAACAGAATGGCCTTTTAATGTTCTCTGCATGGCAAACCTTTTTTTTTCTTTTATAGAACACAGGCAGCCACCAACAAAGGCTTCTCCTTGTATTGCAAACACATTAGTAGAGCTCAGCTTCCCAGGAGCCGAGCCAGCTGGACAGTAAAGATTCCACTTGAAGAATGAAGTTTGGAAGAACACAGAAGGAATTCTAAATACCATGGAAATTGTACAAGAACTACTGGCACCGTTTGCACTGTAATCTTAAAGTGGATCCAATAATTGCCAACGGAGGTGGAAACCATTTTGTGGGTCAAGATTCAGCCTATTCGTCCAATAGGAACGTGTCACATAGTCATGTCATAGGGCCCGCATGTTTGTCAAACTCTTGGTAAAAGCCAGAAATTTACATCGACCAAAACCATCTATCTTTGCGGGATGCTTGTGGTTCTGTAATTCCCAGGGGATGGACTTTATGGAGAACAGGAGGGGCTTTGGTATAAGATGAGGATGACTTGGAAGATTCTTATATCTAGGTGGGGCTTAACCCTTTGAGGACCAAGGGACGTATTTGTCCCATGTTTTTAATTGCCTGTATCATCTGATTAAGAACTTCAAATACTTTTTTTTTTTTGGTTTGAGTCAAAATATTAGTTTTTATCAACAAATGGATCTAGCTTTTTGCCAATTATTTCATGAAATGGCTTAGTTACAGCAACTGAAGTGTACGAACTTTAAAAACAAAAAATTGATTCTTTTGGAGTTCCGTAATCTTATGGTCCTCAAAGGGTTAACCCCTTTGCACAGGCGCCTCCTGGCCTTTTAAGGGTTCCAGAAGTCGGGAGGCAGGCGGGGTTTTATGATCATGTGACCACCATGATTCGCTGTCACATGATCTGGAAAGGTCCCGATCGAAAGTTGAGATCAGGACCTTTCCGTGAGTACCGAACTTGTGTACTGGGAGCGCACAGTACACTATTTTTTTTAATAGAATGCAAATGTGTGGCCACTCGGCATCTAGGCCCAGACGCCGGGAGGCCGCACATTTGTGTTCGGTCGGTGCCAAGAGGTTAAAGTATAACTGAAGGCAAACGTTTTTTTCAGTATTGGATAAAGTAGAGAGGTATTAGACCCCCTGTCAGGTTTTTATTGTTGTCTGTGCCCCCGTTATAGAGATTTACCCTCTCAATTTGTCCTGTTTACATTAAAAGTAAAAGAAAATCACACTTTTTGGTTTGTCCCTAGAAAAGTGATAAAGGGGTAATTTTCCAATTGGGACACTAGTTCTGATGACCTGGGGGTCCCAAAGGAATTCCCTTAATTTGCTTGGATTTCCTCTCACTTCCTGTTTTGCTGTGGCACAGGACGTGAAGAGAAATCTGCACAATGGCAAAAAAATCTGACAGGAGTTATTACCCTCCCTTGTGCTATCCAAAATGAAAATAAAACTGCCTATAGTTCTACTTTAATGTTGATTGAAAGTGTTTGGTACTGCTTTAATGCAATGACAAAGGCATGTAAAATAAAAAGCCAATAAAAAATACTAAAATAAAACAAAAGACACAAGAAGGAAAAGCTTTATATACCAACATTTATTGATATGTACATCAGAGGTACGACACTTAGCAAAGTATATTATATTCATATTGTTTTGTATAAAGAATTTCCAGTTTTATACATAAGTTACAGAAAAATGATGTGACACGGTTTGAGAGCAACGTTCTCTACACCTGAAACTTAGAAGGTAAATCAGGCTAAACAACAGACACATCACAAAGGAGAAATTCTATAGGTCAAGAGAGAAACACAAGGCAAGGGGCGGAGTTTCCCATTTAAAAGTCATCCAATGAACAATTTACACACATATTTAAGCATTTCCTGCTTAAAAAAACATCTTGATATACTTCAATAATTTTACACAAGTACAAATCAGTATAATAATTCCCTTTTACTTAATAAATTGGATTAATATTTTGTCTCTTTCCATGAACATGCTTACTGGTTTGTCAAGTAAAATGACCTAAAGTGATACAGCAGACAACAAGATAACCTGACCGGCTTAAATTAATGAGCAGATATTAGAGGCAGGGTTTGTCTGAAAGTTTAGTATCTAAACACCTTCAAATATCTCCTGATCTCTGGCAGAATAAAGAAAACCCTACATGGTTAATTGACAAAAATTATTTGTAAGTGGACAAATCCACAAATACCAGAACCCGTGAAAAGACAAATATTTTAAAATTCACTCATTTCTGCTAATAAATCAAAGAGCAATAATTGAATAAATGTATAACCCAAAGTTAATTCATTAATAACTAAGTCATTAATAACTATTTTGAATTGACATAAGTAAACTGAAATCTGATTGGTTGTTTAGAGTTATTGCACTGTTGTGGGCTTATTGAAGGGCCTGGATGATGGGCTTTTGTTCACATTAGATCTACTTCTCCCTTCATTCAATTCTACAGGAATGCAAAAGAAGGTTGAAGCAGGTCAAATGCAGGCCAGAATGAAGTGAACTTCAGGTCAAATGCACTGGTTAATGAATTCTAAATGACTTTAGAAATATATGAAACTGACGTTAAAAGTGAAATACATTTGCCTATCGGCAAAAGGCCAAACCCCATCAACACGTACCCTAAATAAAATCTAGAAATGCTTTTTGGTTTAGTTTTACTGTTTGTTATTAGATTGTTTATAATTTTCTGTGTTTTTTTTTACTACAATTATAACATTTTTGCTATGAAAAATTAAATTTGTTATAAAGGATTCTCAGAGCACTGTGGATTGGCTCCCTTTATTTGACTTATACCAAGTTCTAACCAGTAGCTTCTGGGGTGCACACACACCATAAAAAGAATATCTAGGTTAATTCCTTAATGGCATAGCGTGCACCCCAGGGGTTGCTGTAGGTTGCTATTGCGCTTTGCCTCATTAGACAACCCTCGAAATGTGCTTCTGAATGTTTTCATCTTTGTAAACAGCAATACTTGACTATAGCTGTCTTCTACTGGGCTTCTAAGCTATTATTTAAAAAGGGAAAATTAAAAATAGAGCCCTGGACCCAATAAAAGACAACTTTAAAATGTAAAAAATAAATAAAACTGTTGTGCAGCTGTATTACCAGGAAAACATATCTATTTCCTGCTGACAAGAGATCAGATGTACAAAACTATAAGGAAGCAACCTTTGGCATGTGTGGGCTTATTCAAGAAACAGGAGCACAATTCGAGGCACAAATTGCAGTTCCTGTTGCAACCAATTTACTGAAGCCATGAATACTTACCATGACATTGCATCTTGACCTGTACTCCATGAACAAACCTAGTACGTTAGTTCTACAGGAGTTATAGGAGTGGCATCAGAGGTTGGGCCTTTTCTTTGAAAATTATGAAAACATAAACCAAACTTCAGGTCACTCTGGTTACCACTCGTTTGATCTAGATAAAGTTGGCATTTTCTGGTTGCTTATACATCATTTGGTCATTTCATATACATCAGCTTTGGGTCATAATTAAAGGATAAATTTACTTTTATACAAAGTTCTCATAGACATAAATGGGCCCGTATTCCTACCATCTCTAGCGTAGGAGTACAGTCGCATTCAGAACGAGTCCAGGGACGGGTAACAAAAACGATGAAAGGTCTGGGGATAAAACATATAAGGAGAGACTTCAGGAACTTAATATGTATATTTTTTAGGAAAGAAGGGAAAGGGGGAGACATGATTTAAAGCCTTTAAATACATGAAGGGTGTATATAAAGTTCAGGAAGGCAGTAGTTTCCATTTGAAACTAAGATCAAGAACATGACTTCAAACTAGAAGGGGGAAAGTTGTAAACCAGCCTTAGAAAGTATGAGAGTTCCTGAAAAAGTTTCCCCACTTTTTTTTAACGCACATGCTGTATATATATATATATATATATATATATATATATATATATCAAATGCTCCCAACTGTCCCTGATTTCAAAGGACTGATTTAGAACAAAGTCCCTCTGTCCTTCCTTCCTCTTTATTTGTCCCTCATTTTGGTTTCATCTATATAGTTGTATCTAAAATGCACTATTTATCTATAAAAAAGTGTTTTACAGTGCCAAACCTTTCATCCGATTTCTAAGTTGCTGCATTTGTAAATTTCAAAGTCCAATCTAAAGGAATAGTAGTGGTAAAAAAACACTTGTGGGTTTAGCCAATCATTTTTTTATATAATTCTCCTTTAGGGCAGCACAGTGGCTAAATGGTTAGCACTTCTGCCTGGCAGTACTAGGGTCGTTGGTTCAAATCCCAACCACAGCACCACCTGTCTTGAGTTTGCGTGTTCTCCCTGTGCCTGCGTGGGTTTCCTTTGGGTACTCCAGTTTCCTCCCACACTCCAAAGACATGCTGGTAGGTGAATTGGATCCTGTCTAAATTGTCCCTAGTATGTGTATGTATGAATGTGAGTTAGGGACCTTAGATTGTACACCCCTTGAGGGTTAGGGACTGATGTGAATGTACAGTATATATGTAAAGTGCTGCGCAAATTGACAGTGCTATATAAGTACCTGAAATAAGTAAATAATGGGGGTTTGGCAGGGGGTGTGTCCTAAATACATACTTTTGCTAATAGGTGTCCCTTGTTCCCATCTCATAAAATTGGAAGGTATGATATATGGATAAAAGTGCGGAAACGTTTTGAAGACCCCTCGTATTATTTTAATTAAAGATTAATTGATGCTTGGAATAAACTTCCAGCAGAGGTAGTGAGCCAGTCAAAAGTAAGTTGATAACCATAGACCTATACTCAGACGAAAAAAGTTTTTGAAAAATGTGGTCTTCTTCTGTTCTCACTCACAAGGTGGGTGCTGCCTAATAGAGGTGCCTGTGCTTACACTTTCTGTTTTCATTGTTTATTAAGATGTAAGTAAGCACCTGAAGTGGGTATGTAGGACAGAATAGGTTAGGGGACAATGGTAGGTGGCTTTTGGGATTTTGTATAAAAGTAAAAATGTCCTTTAAGGGTGCTAACATTTCTTGGAAAACAAATGGTACCTCTTTCCAATAATATCATTGGCAGCAAATCTCATTATTACCACCTAGTTGGAAGACCTAACTAGCCATTGTGTCCTGGGTACACTCTGAAATACGTTCCAATAAGTTCATGGCACTGTACTGATGCTAGTGGGTCAGACAAGGGGATGGGACTTTACATGTTTCACTTTGGAGACATTAAATGCTGAGAGTTATGACATGGCCTATATAGCAGGCTGCTGAAAAACAAAAAGTCCCACAATTACATGGAATCCATTGTGCCCTTTGGGAAGTAAAGATGCCCTAAAAGGCATTAAC
Source organism: Staurois parvus (assembly GCF_062004578.1). Taxonomy (NCBI): domain Eukaryota; kingdom Metazoa; phylum Chordata; class Amphibia; order Anura; family Ranidae; genus Staurois; species Staurois parvus. The sequence goes on along the minus strand of NW_028317980.1, from coordinate 7,785,230 downwards.
AACAATATTTTTATCTATTCTATAAAATTACCAACATTTGTGCTACTTTAACTAACCATACCTGTCTACTGCTGTAACATGCCAAGTTACATAATAATGTTCTAGCTAGCTTATAGTCTCTGTCTATAACACATCTAAATCACTAAGTCACTGATTAGCAAAAAAAAAAAAAAATCATCAAAAATAAATAGGTAAAAAATATTCCATTGTTACGGCCATTGTACATCACAATCTGGAGTTGTCACTGTCATGATTTATCATCAATTCAACATCACAAGCGTTGCCGCTTACAGAAACCGTGAGACACATTTGAAATATATTTACAAAACACCAGCTGTATATATGTATATGTATATACACGTAAAGATGTATAGTGGTAGAAAGGGGAGATTGTTTCTTTTTCCAAGTGAAAATTGGAAGCCTTTAGTCTTTAAACGTATCTAACTAGACAGGGCAGTATGTTGTGCCAGTAACCTCAAGCAACCAACCAGATTTTACCTTTCCTGATATTGGTAAGAACCAGAATTCTGATTGGTAGACATGGGTTACTGCCCTTTGCACGTTTCTCTTTGTCCTGTTAAATAAGACAGGCATTATTTTCTTTGAAATATTTTTACTGCATTGTGAACCTTTTCCACCGAAAAATAAACACTGTATGTCTAACATTTATCTAGGCAAAGTGCGAGAGGCACTTAACTTCATGCTGGAACAAACTGTCCATAAATAAATTTATAAGAATTTCATGCTTCTCTGTCTAAAATATTTAAGAGGAAAAAAGTTTTCTTCTGTAGTATAAAAAACTGCCTTTAGGTATAAGTAACCAACTCAATCTCCAATCATCCGTTTGTAGACTCTAAACCTTCAAATTGAAACAACAGTTGTTGACAAAATACACATTTTAATAGGCTGTATAGATAACATATATGTAGATTACATAATAGTTATTTTTGGTTAAGAAAGCAGACCTATTTAAAGGGAACCTGTCAAAGGCAAATTAAAAATTAAAAAAAAAAATGATGGAGGGGCTAGATCCAAGGGTGGATTGATCTTCCTAGATTGTAAGCTCTAAAGAGCAGGGCCCTCTGTTTCCTCTTGTACCAAATTGTATTGTAACTGTAATGTCTGCCTTCATTTTGTAATCTGTTGGCGCTATATAAAACCTGTATAATAATAAATAATAATCTCACAGTCAAGATATAAACCTTACTGTAATGAAATAAAGTGAAGCGAAATCCAAGGCCTACAGATTTCAAAGTTTAAAAATGTTTAGCTCATCCAAGACCACACAGATTCTTAACAGCATTTGTAAACCCTAGTTAAGGTGGCCCATTAGAGTACCAGAAATGTGCTGGCCTATTCTTTTGACCTATTATGATGAAAAGAGTCTCAACATTTGGTCTAGTGCTTTGGTTTTTCTTCTACTGCATAGGACAGTTATATCTGAGCTGCCATTGCTGTAATGTTTTTTCCTCCTTGTTGGACCCCAAATGGTGATTTTGATAGAGGAGTATGCTCTTCTCTTGGCTAAGTGAAGTTGTCTTAACATCAATAAACCAATCATGTGTAAAGACCCTTCTATTTTTCAAAATCTATAGCACACGATTGGGTGTTCAAGATGAGTACAGATTCATGAATAATGTAAACCAATGAGGTTTTAGTTGCAAAGGATCATATTTTATTATTTTGATAACCAACGTGTTTCTGGAGGTAACTGAATCCCTTTCTTTAGGATCAGAATCTATAACCACTGAAATGACTTGGCTATAAACTTGTAATAAAAGATGTTTATCTGCACCTACTGTAACTGAGTAAATGATTCATCTTTTTTTGGCATTCCTTTTCTTCTACCATTCAAGGCTCTTTGGGATTCCTTTTTTTAATACTCTAAATCTTTATCCAAGGTCCCACAATGGCTAAAGTGTAACCCTGATCTAGGAGCAGTCTAACTGCTATAATGACACAGCTGAACCTACAGTTGTCTACACCATCCGGACTTAGGAAGTCCCTTAGAACCAGTGCCATTCTTGACCAAACCTTTGTATTTATTGACTTGTAACAGTTTCCAAAAACATTTAGGGGATACTTTATAGAAGACTGAAATAAAAAAATTGTGCTATTTTTTTTAAAGAACATATTGCTTTTGACTGGTTTGCTGTTTATAAAACTGTTCAGTTCCACCACTTTTTGATCGTAATAACTCTGTACTGTTATTTTGAAGTAGATATTGAGCTTAGTATTTCCCCAAATATTTTGATGAAAACTGACACCCTAAACCTGCTGTTCTGCATTATTAAGTAGGAAAGCATAAAGAAGATCTTTAGAAAAAGGTTAAATGCATTAAAATCTTGTTTTGACATTACCCGGACATTTTTATGCCCTTTGTGGTTTACATTTGCCAGATTCTGTTTTCCACCATTTTCTCTGTTCTCCAACATTATAGTTTTCCAGGTCAAGCTTTCTTAACTGTTGATAAAATTACTATTTTCTTAATCTTTATAAACAATCCCTAATGTTTGGCCGTACATGTACAGTCAATCATAGATTCATTGAACAAATAAAGGATCAATTTGATTATATTTTTTGTGTTTTTTGTACTCCAGATTGCCCCTTTGCAATAAAAATTATTGCAGAGTGAAAGTTATTTCAGTGCAATCCATTTTTTTGGAAGACTCAACCCTTTCATGTTCCTTTGAAATAATAATTATAAGTAACAAGTGTGTATGGCTAGCATTATCACTATAAATAAAGTAAAAAAAAAACTGTTAAAGATCATAATACATATATTATTTTTAAAAATAAAAACAATTATGTTACAAATAATTTGGGAATGTAATCACAAATTCTAATGTGATAAACCCTTTTCTTTACAAAAATGGAATGGAGGAAGGATTGAGTTGGTAACTTCTAAAAACATGTTGTTAATTTCTTACCGAGAAGGTGTTGATATAAAAAAGGAATGTATTAATCGGCTTTTCAACTCTCCTGCCATAATAATGGCATGAGGGCATTTTTTAGAAGATAAGTTACTGGTCCCATTGTTATAATATTTGGTCCATAATTGTAAAGGCAAATGTTTCATTTTGTAAACTACATGACTTGGTATGCAACAAGGCCTAGACAATGGGTTTACCACTATGATTGCATTATAAGCCAACACACATCTCAGGCATACTGATATGTATAGTCCATTCAAAAATGCAGAATGACAGATGTCCAGGAATGGTTTATGCTCTGGAAGTTTGCTTGCCATCTATTAACACAGAAGACTTTCTTTATTAGCCTGTCTAAAAGAAGAATTGTTTGTATTGCCCATGACAGTCAGAATATCTTTATCATTTGCCAGTGCAGGTGGGAAATTGAACAAGTGACTAGGTTCTTCTTCCAGACACTTTGAGGAATGAGGTATCTAGTCCTTTTTAAAAAAAACAATGAGTTTTAGATGCTGTAAGATAAATTAGGCATCTGATCAGTGACTAGAAGCCTAAATTACTCACATGGCATCAGAGGGCCTAGGCCAGCCTCGGACCTGCAGCTGGATGGGAGGCCATATTGGAAGCGAATGGAAGAATTTACCAGTGCAGGTGGGAAAGTGAATAACTGACTATGTTCTACTTCCAGACACTTCGATTTATGAGGTATCTGGTCCTCTTTAATAATACAATGAGTTTTAGATGCTGTAAGATAAATTGATTGGTGATTAGAGGCCTAAATTACTAAAATGGCATCCTAGGGCCTAGGTCAGCTTGGGGGGCTGCAGCTGGATGGGAGGCTATATTGGAAGCAAATGATTTCTGAACGATGGTTGATACCATTACAGTAATATTTAAATATGTAAACCAACAAGATAGAGGTAAAGTTGAGGATGTAAGTAAGGCGGACGGGGGATATTAAATATTTTGTCCAAGATTTTTGCCACGGTCCAGCTCTGAACCATCGTGATCTATGCAATTTATATTCATATAAGTAGAACAATATAGTGCTTGTGTTTTGCAAGGATGGAAGAATTAAGTAAAAAACAATTGGCAATTTTTAAAAGTTTTGACTTATTGTTATGAGTTCAAGATCCTTAAAGGGAGTTTCCATTTTGAGGTAATTCTGTTCACTTAGCATGTTCTTGCGTAATTCAGCAATGTCTACTAAATAGTGTGCTTTGCTTTTTCGGTTCTACAGTTTTTAGCTGTTTGAGCAAAACTGTATATTTCCATTTCCCTGGGCCATAACTCTTCTACGCTGAACATTTTGTTGTTGCCAGAGAGCATAATTTCTCAGGTCAACAAAAATGTGCACTTTCACTGCAGTAAAAAAGTAAGTGGCAGAAAAATAAATTTTAAATAATATATATATATATTTATCAAAGTGCTTCTTCGAAAAGGGTTGTTTGAGAGTTTCTACATTCCTGATGAATTTAAGCCAACTGAAGGTGGAATACTCCTACAATCTGATGTATGACTGATGTATGAGCTCAATCAGTATTGGCTTGAGTTGTCCCTGTGCTAAAAACACCAATCCAAGTTGGTATTTGTCAAGTGAGTGCAAAACTTGGCATATTGTCCTGCATGGAAAAATTATTTCCCAAGAAAAGACAGTGACAGTTCATTACGTTTGTATTTTTTGCACTGACTTGGTGGCAAAACAGCCAGGAAAATCAAAACGCTTTGAGAAGACTTCTAACATACAGCAAAGAATGTGTACAAAGATGTCTGGATATAACACAGCACAATAAATCATACAATCTTTGCTGTACTCTCTATCTGCTCTATAACAATGCATCCTTTTCATCCCGTTTTATATTGTTAGCCTTTGTCATGGATGAATTCATTTTGAAATCATTGGTGTAGGCCGGACAGGTGACGTGATTCAGGTAGAAGCATTGGTATTACCCTTATCGTGTGCTTAATTTTTTTGTGCTTTATCTATTTGTGCTTTAACCATGTTTAAAAAAAATATTTAAAAAAATTATTGAGCAAACATACACCAAGACATGAGCTTCATCAAGCATCTGGAAACTAAACTGTTAGTGTACTCTATAGTAATAGATTCCTCATTTCAGTTTCTAATCTGAACTCAAAGACAATCTTGGTTGGTTGGCACCAACAAGTACACTGTCATAAATAAAGTCCATGGATTGCCTAGGAAATAACACAGTATCTCATAGTATTCCAACCCAACATCTCTAAACTATATCCCTGTTTAGGCAATGTAATCCTGATTTTCAGAATCTGGAAGAGGCACAGCTTGGAAAAATGGTTGCGGTTTCACATAAATATTTAAATTCTCCAATTAGCTCGAATATAAGGTTTCTGATTGGTAAGGTTCACTATTTATTGTTCAATTAATGAAGAATTTAAAACTAAAAGTGGATACACAGTAACGTTATAGGAATTGGAGCAGTTATGCAAATTGGGACAGCTAATTCCATTACTGAAGATCATTCCTAAAGCGATACTAAAGGTTCAGTTTTTTAAAAAATAATTCTACTTACCTTCTCTGTGTAATGGTTTTGCACAGAGCAGCCTCGATCCTCCTCTTTTTGGGTCCGCTGCAAGCACTCCTGGCAGCTTGATAAGCTTCACACAAGGAGCCATGTTTTGGCCCTGCCCCCTTTGTCTCCTCATTGGCTCACTGGCTGTTATTGACAGCAGTGGGAGCCAATGGCTACCGTTGCTGTCTCAGCCAATGAGGAGGTAGAGAAGTTCTCATGCACATCACTGGATCACGATGGGGCTCAGGTAAGTATTATGGGGGCTGGGGGTACTGCTGCACACAGAAGGTTTTTTAACTTCATGCATAGAATGCATGGAGGTAAAAAACCTTGAGCCTTTACAACCACTTAATCTAGGATCCATGACACTGTAGGGTTCCTCTAGAGCAGTGGTCTCCAAACTGCTGCCCAAGGGCCGGATGTGGCCTTTTGCTTTTGCTTGCCTTTATCTGGCCCTTGGGGCATTATTCCTCCCACTGATAAGAGAGACACTATTCCTTTCATTGACATCAACAATGGGGCACAATTCTTCTCAATTACAACTACAATGGGGCTCTATTCCTTCCCCCCAGTACCAAAGATGGGACAATGTTCCTCCCACTGACACCAACGATGGGGCACTATTCCTTCCCCCAGTACCAAAGATGGGACAATGTTACTCCCACTGACACCAACGATGGGGCACTATTCCTTCCCCCAGTACCAATGATGGAGCACTATTCTTTCCCCCAGTACCAAAGATGGGACAATGTTCCTCCCACTGACACCAACGATGGGGCACTATTCCTTCCCCCAGTACCAAAGATGGGATAATGTTCCTCCCACTGACACCAATAATGGGGCACTATTTCTTCCCCCAGTACCAAAGATGGGACAATGTTCCTCCACTGACACCAACGATGGGGCACTATTCCTTCCCCCAGTACCAAAGATGGGACAATGTTCTTCCCACTGGCACCAATAATGGGGCACTATTCCTTCACCCAGTACCAAAGATGGGACAATGTTCCTTCCACTGACACCAATGATGGGGCACTATTCCTTCCCTTAATACTAGAGATGGGGTAATATTCCTCCCTCTGATGCCAGGACATTATTTAATCCCACTATACACAGTCCGGTGCCCGAAACGTCTGAATGACAGGAAACTGGCCCTTTGGAAAGTTTGAAGACGCCTGATCTAGAGGTTGCTAAAGGCTTCTTGAGCCGTCATAGATTACTTCCCACCACTGAATTGGAAAGGGACATTTTTCCCATGGATCCCAGATAAATTGAATTTAGCATTGGTTCTCCAGAATCTGGAGACTATTTAAAGGATTCCACTGGGGTAAAATAAAGGCCACCTTAGATGATAGAAATCTTTCAAATAATTTTCATTATATATTTAGAAAATATGTTTGTAAAGACGGTAAAATATAGAACGTGCTTTGAGTCTACTAGTGGTGGTTTTTGTCTACTAAAATAAACTCTCTGTGATACTGTGAACTGTCATCCTATACGTGGGGAAGGAGTCTATTTTCTCTGCCTATTTTTGCACTGTAAACTGTAACATCACCTGTGCTATCTAAATACAGCATCCAAATGCTTGTACTGCTGTGCTGAGCCAGGTGCTAATACATGGTTTTCATGGCAACTGTCTCCAGGGTACCACTAACCTAATCTCATCACCCTGCAGGCTTTAATGAGGAATGGGTTGATGCTGCGTGCTCGGGGATGCCTGTGGGGATGGGATTGCTGCAGGTTCTCTACAATACTTCTAATTGTGCTTCTGATGAATGATACGTTGACTATTACCATCTACAGACCGGCACGAGCAGCTCCATCTCCTACACTGTGTTTGATATCCATGGTTGTACTGCTTATGCCTTGAGGTCTCCTCAGTATTTGTCTGCGGACAGAATTAGGAACTGTGGGAGGAGCTTCTGATTGGTTGCCATGGGCACAAAAAGCTTGTATTCCTTCAACTATCTAGTTGCTATGGGCAACAGAGATACTGGGCCTCATGCAATTAAGTAAACTGAAAAACAACAGACTTTTGTTGCCTATGGTAACCAAGAAGCGACTTTCTTTTGTACTTCTACTGCAACAATGTAAAGATTGGTTGCCATGGGCACAAAAAGCTTGTCTTTCTTCAACTATCTAGTTGCTATGGGCAACATAGATAATTGGCCTCATGCCTATGGTAACTAAGAAGCTACTGCCCTTTGTACTTTTAATTCAACAATGGGAAGACCTTCTAATTGGTTGCCCTTTGTACTTATAATGCAACTGTGGGAGGAACTTCTGATTGGTTGCTATGGGCACAAAAAGCTTGTCTTTCTTCAACTATCTAGTTGCTATGGGCAACAGAGATACTTGGCCTCATGCCTATGGTAACTAAGAAGCTACTCCCCTTTGTACTTTTAATTCAACAATGAGAAGACCTTCTAATCGGTTGCCATGGACACAAAAAGCTTCAACTATTCAGTGGCCATGGGCAACAGAAGTACTGGGCCTCATGCCTATGGAAAAGAAGAAGCTACTGCCCTTTGTACTTCTAATGCAGCTGTGGGAGGAGCTTCTGATTGGTTGCTATGGGCACAAAAAGCTTGTCTTCCTTCAACTATCTAGTTGCTATGGGCAACAGAGATACTTGGCCCGTGCCTATGGTAACTAAGAAGCTACTGCCCTTTGTACTTTGAATTCAACAATGCGAAGACCTTCTAATTGGTTGTCATGGACACAAACAGTTTGCGTTCCATCAACTATTCTGTTGCCATGGGCAACAGAAGTACTGGGCCTCATGCCTTTGGAAAAGCAGAAGCTTCTGCCCTTTGCACTTATAATGCAACTGTGGGAGGAGCTTCTGATTGGTTGCTATGGGCACAGAATGCTTGTATTCCTTCAACTATCTAGTTGCTATGGACAACAGGGATACTGGGCCTCATGCAATCAAGTAAACTGAAAAACAACAGACTTTTGTTGCCTATGGTAACCAAGAAGCGACTTTCTTTTGTACTTCTACTGCAACAATGTAAAGAGGATCTGATTGGTTGCCATGGGCACAAAAAGCTTGTCTTTCTTCAACTATCTAGTTGCTATGGGCAACATAGATAATTGGCCTCATGCCTATGGTCACTAAGAAGCTACTGCCCTTTGTACTTTGAATTCAACAATGGGAAGACCTTCTAATCGGTTGCCATGGACACAAAAAGCTTGCGTTCCTTCAACTATTCAGCTGCCATGGGCAACAGAAGTACTGGGCCTCATGCCTATGGAAAAGAAGAAGCTACTGTCCTTTGTACTTATAATGCAACTGTGGGAGGAGCTTCTGATTGGTTGCCACGGGCACAAAAAGCTTGTATTCCTTCAACTATCTAGTTGCTATGGACAACAGGGGTACTGGGCCTCATGCAATCAAGTAAACTGATAAACAACAGACTTTTGTTGCCTATGGTAACCAAGAAGCTACCTTCTTTTGTAATTCTACTGCAACAATGTAAAGAGGATCTGATTGGTTGCCATGGGCACAAAAAGCTTGTCTACCTTCAGCTAACTAGTTGCTATGGGCAACAGAGATACTTGGCCTCATGCAATAAAGTAAAATGAAACAACACCAGACTTTGTTGCCTATGGCAACCAAGGAGCTACTGCCTTTTGTACTTATAGTTGCCATGGGCACCAAAAGCATTTATTCTTTCAAACACTTGCCTGCTACTCATTTGTACACTTTCTCCATCAGTTCATTTGTGCTTAATAATCCTAATCAAGAGATACATGCTAATTCTCCAATGCAGTGACCCACCGCAACCAAATGTAGTCAGTCAAATCAATACAAGATGGATGCTAACTGGTCGCCGTGGGTTACCTCCTAGGAATTAGTACTTAAAGTGGAACTAAACCCTCCTATCCTTCATGGCCAAGGAAGCTGCCATCTTAGCCTCTTTCTGCAGTTGCCATGTGCTGCACATGTTATTAGTTATGACAACAACCATTTGATGGGTTTGCAGTCCTGTTTAAGGCACAAGCAGCTGTAACAGTTAATGTTCACGGCATGACTAGAATGTAACTGTTTTGGGAAACCATTAAACTTATGGGCTTAGCTCCACTTTAAAGTGTTACTAAACCCACAACAGTAAAATCAGTCTGTAGATGCAGTAAAACATGCTTGTTATACTCACTGTGGAACCTAAGGGGTTAATCTTCTGCATTGTGTAAAAATGATGTTTGATCCTGTCTTCTCTGATCCTCCCCTTGTTCTACTGCCCCCAATCTATCTGCTGATAGAACAGAGCCTTGGGGCTGTGCATGCTCAATTTGGTGTGTATTGCTAGAGAGGTTTTTTTGTCTTTGGGACGGTGCATATGATCAGCACAGGGCCAATCAACACTGTCCAGACAAATGGTCAGGGGTTATGCTGCCTCATAGGACAATCAGTGGTGAAGGAAAACTCCTCCTACAAGCTTTAACCAGTGCTCTGCTGATAGGAGTCACACGACTGGTCTCTGCTGATGAGAAAAGGTATTTAGCAGTTTATATTTACTAAAATAATGGCATTTCCATGTTGTGTATACTGTGGGAGACCAGATATAGTGCATGCAGGGTCCAGGGAGACCAGATATAGTGAATGCGGGGTCCAGGGAGACCAGATATAGTGAATGCAGGGATCGGGGAGACCAGATATAGTGAATGCAGGGACCGAGGAGACCAGATATAGTGAATGCAGGGTCCGGGGAGACCAGATATAGAGAATGCAGGGTCCGGGGAGACCAGGTATAGTGAATGCAGGGACCTGGGAGACCAGATATAGTAAATGCAGGGTCCGGGGAGACCAGGTATAGTGAATGCAGGGACCTGGGAGACCAGATATAGTAAATGCAGGGTCCTGGGAGACCAGATATAGTGAATGCAGGGTCTGGGGAGAGCAGATATAGTGAATGCAGGGTCCGGGGAGACCAGATATAGTGAATGCAGGGTCCGGGGAGACCAGATATAGTAAATGCAGGGTCCGGGGAGACCAGATATAGTGAATGAAGGGACTTGGGTTTAGTAACATTTCAGGAATAACATTTCCTCATTGGTCAAAGTCCCTTAAAGAAAAACGAAACCAATCGATTTAACAGTTTCAAGAAACAGTTATATTCTCGACACATGCTGGGAATGTAACATCCCATTGCTTGTGCTCTTACCCAAACTGTCAAACCATCAAATGGCTGGTGTCATAGCTGATCACATGTGCAGCATCATGGCAGTTGAAGGAAGATCATACACAGACTAATGCAGGCCATACATGGGTCTAATTTCGAACTAATTTTCTGCAGAAAATCGGAAATTTTGTGCGTTTTGTAACTCGATGGTGCCACCATTGATTTCGAAATTCAATCAACCAAGCCTTCAATTTCACCTCATGTTGCTGCAGAAAAGAATTTTCTTGGCCAAAAATTTTCTTTTCTTTCCAGGTCACAGCTCACGCTCATTTCTTTTTCGTTTGTATTTCCCTCACGATTCTCCCATCATTGATTCAAAATTCGTTCATTTTTCAAAAAATTTCCAACATGCCCGATCACTCAAATTCGTTGGTCAAACAAAAATCGGCCGTTTCTGAGACACACTAATGGTGTGAAATTGGAACAGAAATTTTAAAAAAGATTTTCAAAAGAAAATTATTTCGGATTTCGACCCGTGTATGGCCGGCTTTAGATCTCATGACAGGAAGGCTTAGTTCCACTTTAACCTTCAACATATGTGCTTCAGTAACCATGAGAACCTTTTCTATGAAGGTTTAATTATTGGAAAACACAAGCAGATATAAACATTTTGCTTTGAGTAGTTGATGTTAATACCCAAAGAAACTAAAATATTACTTTAAATAGCTTAATAAAAATAAATAGGAATAAAATATTGATTTAAATATAAATAAATGATAAGTTATTGATCATATGTATATACAAATCCGTATTAATATTTAGGCAGCTAAGGTAGCACTCTTTAAGCGGTGTCTAAAAATGGACAATAATTGCTGTTTTTATATATATATATATATATATATATATATATTAGGATAAACTAAATAAATAAAAAAAATATTAAAATTGTAAATATTTTATAGTGCACCAGGAAGACTGTCCATTAAGGAGTACGTTTCTATTCTATAGTACACATAGAACTCCCTATTGAGATAAGTAGTCCCTATTTTCACAAGACAGACTAATTGTTTGAGCCCCTAGGGGGCTGTGCTTGCTAAAATGGGCGTGGCCCTGATGAAATATCGGTCTTATTGATTGGTTATAGGCAGGGTTTGCTAAGTTTGGAACGGAACATAATGATTTGGAAATATTGAGACGTATGACATAATATGCAGATACACTAGCTCAGTAGTGCACACTGTGTAAACATACTGGTCACTGAGTAACAAGAGCTATGTAATACTATGAAGAAAGAATGTAGATCCTGACATTGGTAGGAGATCAACCATTGAACGGAATGTAGTGAACACTGTTCTGCAGACAGAACCCTTCCCAAGGCTGCAGGTTTTTGTATTTTTGTATTTTTTTTTTGGTACCTGAGTCCATACAATGAGGTACGAGCTCACTCATACATTCTCGACACCCCAAATGGATCGTTGATCTGGTATTCCCCTTTTTGCCTATTGCGAAACATGGAGGCCCAAAAAAAGGTATTTCTTTGCTGTGGCAGTAGAGATTATTGTGGGGTAATGGTAGTTGTCAGATAGTCATGTCATACTGTACGTTGACTCTCTTCACGAAGACAGGCTGCGGCGGTGGGCTTTCCAAACTCTTACGCTTCCTGGGTCTCCTCCACAACAGCGTTGAAGTCTGCCGTTTTGCCGTTGTTTGCCAGTGTTACCTGAAAACGATCAGGGTTATGGTCTGGATTAAAAGAAAACAGCATAGGTCCTTCGCTACCTGAGGTGTAATACGATTTTTCTACCGGTCCTCACAGCTAATAGGTTCCCGTGTGTGTTGGAGAAATGTGTTGCATTTGAGATAGTATTTTTATAAACTAGGGCTGAAAGCACAGCAAGAGAAAAAAACATAGGCTGGAGTTTGGCTACAAAACATTTTTTTCTCTACAGCATTTTTATATATTGTTTACCTGTAATGAAGTATGTCCCACGATGTGCAGCCTGCTGGATTGTGTAGAAAGATTCACTGCAGGGCTGCCCTGGCCTCTTCCTGCTGCTGAACTTCAGGCTCAGCTGCACTAAAGATGATCTGATCACGCCCCAAGAAGAAAAACACAAGGGGGCGCCAACCTAAGCGCAGTATATGTAAAAAGGTTTGTTGATAAAATTAGCCAGGTGACTCGTTTCAAAGCTTCTGCCCCTGTCCTCAGGAAGAGGACACCGCAGGGCTGCCCTGTCCTCTTCCTGCTGCTGAACTTCAGTCTCAGCTGCACTAAAGATGATCTGATCACGCCCCCAGAAGAAAAACACAAGGGGGTGCCAACCTAAGCGCAGTATATGTAAAAAGGTTTGTTGATAAAATTAGCCAGGTGACGCATTTCAATGCTTCTGCCCCTGTCCTCAGGAAGAGGACACCGCAGGGCTGCCCTGTCCTCTTCCTGCTGCTGAACTTCAGGCTTAGCTGCACTAAAGATGATCTGATCACACCCCCAGAAGAAAAACACAAGGAGGCGCCAAAATAAGTGCAGTATATGTAAAAAGGTTTGTTGATAAAATTAGCCAGGTGATGCTTTTCAAAGCTTCCGCCCCTGTCCTCAGCAAGAGGACATCGCAGGGCTGCCCTGTCCTCTTCCTGCTGCTGAACTTCCGGCTCAGCTGCACTAAAGATGATCTGATCATGGCCCCAGAAGAAAAACACAAGGGGGCGCCAAAATAAGTGCAGTATATGTAAAAATGTTTGTTGATAAAATTAGCCAGGTGACGCGTTTCAAAGCTTCCGCCCCTGTCCTCAGCAAAAGGACACCGCAGGGCTGCCCTGTCCTCTTCCTGCTGCTGAACTTCAGCCTCAGCTGCACTAAAGATGATCTGATCATGCCCCCAGAAGAAAAACACAAGGGGGCGCCAACCTAAGCGCAGTATATTTAAAAAGGTTTATTGATAAAATTAGCCAGGTGACGCATTTCAAAGCTTCCAGCCCTTCTTAAGACCTTTGAAACACATCACCTGACTCATCACCTGACCCGTCCTCGCTATCATATCGGTTGCCCTCTGGTTCCGGACTTCCATGCGTTCCACGCTGGTTACGGCACCTGTCACAGCGTCCACTGCTGACACCGCCGACAGTCCACCACACACATCTCTCTCCTGGGACCCGGGCATCACTGCACACCATCAGCCCCTACACTGGCCCCCCTGAGGACATATTATCAATGTCTTATTACATTTCCTCTTTGTGAGTAGCTATTTGGCTAATTTTATCAATAAACCTTTTTACATATACTGCACTTAGGTTGGCACCCCCTGGTGTCTTTCTTATGTTTCTACAGAGTCTGCTTCACTCTATGGGAGCTGCTACCACTAGTGCTAATACCATGGACTTTATGGACTGAATGTATATGTTTTTTATTCATTTATTTTATTAATTTGTCTTATAATACCACTTGGCTATTATCTCCTCTCAGCGCCTAATTCCTACACTACCTCATCACGCCCTCTCCTCCCTTCTCCATTGAGAAATGTTCTTTGGCAGATTTTACTGCTTGTTACAATTAGTGAATGGAGCAGAGAATTTTGTGACTGATCAGACTCTCCCCCATTCACAGATTGTGTTACAGGCAATGTGAGAAAGACGTTTGCTCAGTGTAGGAGGAAAAGCAGGGGCTGTGCCCTTGAAGGATCATCTTTAGTGCAGCTCAGTATGGAAACCTGAAGCTCATAATCTCCACAGTGCTGGAAGTCAGGGGCGTATTTACAGCAAGGCAAACAAGGCATTTGCCTAAGGTGGCTTTTTTCAGGGGGGGTAATGCCACCCCTTGGCAGAAGTGACACACCTGGCAACCGGTGACTGAGAATGGGGAGCAGGTGAAGCACAGCAGTGCGGGCTGTGGGCTGCTGGAGGGTGTCCGACTCTCCTTCCCTGATCACCGTAGAAAGAAGATGTAGGGCTTTCCTGATCATGGCTCCCCAGGTGGCTGGTGGGTGAGTGCTGGAATCTCTCTCTCTCTTCCACCTCCCATATTGGGGGGGGAGATTTTACTCTTGCCTAGGGCAGCACACAACCAAATTACACCACTGTTAGAAGTTCAGCAGCAGCAGGAAGAGGACAGGGCAGCTCTACAGTGAAGATTTCTACACAATCCAGCAACCTGAACATCGTAGGACATTTTTTGTTACAGGTAAGATAACTAAATCTGTAAAGAAAAAAAAACCTTTTTTTGTAGCAATTATTCAGCTTTAAAGAGGACCTGTTCACACCATATTATGAAGGCAGCCATTTTGTGCAATACTGGTTTGCTAGAGACTGGGGTCTGTCAGAACTGCCAAACAAAATGGATACTGTCACAATACGGAGGAGTTAGGTTTTTCATAGCATTAAAGGACCACCACAAAGCTTTCTATGGAAACATTCCTCTCAGTGATAGGTTTGGATAGCCCAAATGGATAGGTCTGGTTTGAGAATGACAAAATATTAGGGTTTCTGATAAGCTGGTAGAGACACCACGTCTCAACCACATTCACATGACAATGCAATTTAGGTGATGGTCAAAAAACTACCTGTATATTTATAGGAGAAGTGTGGGAATATAAAAAAAAACCTACTTACCTACCTGCTGCAGCATCAGTCTGATACTGCAGCTGTCCCTCGCTGACTCTAACCCAAGAACTGAGCAATCAAGTGACTGCTGATTGCTCAGTTCTCAGGTCCGCTCTGAGTCATTGCTCTCTGCTCTGCCCCTCCAGCGCTCACTGGTGTGCCGGGCTAGAGAGGAGATAAGAGCGACTGGCTCAGGTTCTCAGCGACAAGCTGAAAGGCTGAGCCAGCTGCCTATAAGACATCTAGGTGGATCTCTACATTGCTTCGGGTTTCATCCAGAGTCTAGAGCGGATCTGTGACATCAGCTAACAGAGGGCTTAAACCCAATGTCAGCTGATTTACAGGAGAGCACAAGTAAGTGCATTCCTGTGACCCACATGAGAAGTATTGCAAAAATGGGGTGGGCTCAGGGGCGGACTGACCATTTGGAAACTCGGGCACTGCCCAAGGGCCCCGGGGTCAGTAGGGGGCCCCATGAGATGCCCCTGATATCTTTTTCATAGGCTTTTTTGAGTTTGGGCAAGGACACAGGGGCCCCATGAGCCCCTATTGCCCGGGGGCCCCATGACTTGTCAGTCCTCCCCTGGGTGGGCTAGTGACCAAGTTGTATGACTTACTATAACTGCAATGGAGAAAAGTGAAGTCAGGGCCTAGCTAAGCTGTCAGGTAGGGCCGTCTGGATCAAAATCCTAGCTAAATAGAATTACAAATCCTATGGCAGGTAAAGCAGGTCCCATATATCTATTTCAGCTGTGATCCAGCTTTAGGTTTCATCCACCCTGGTTTAAATTATTTCCTATTGCTATGGTATAGTTGAAGACCCCCAAAGGAAGATAAAGCTCAGGAATTGCCCTTTGGCCTGATCAGCTTATCTAGTTTCTACTGGTAACTCATCGGTTTTCCTGTGCTGATTTTCCTTTGCCTCCTGCTAATGATT
Source organism: Staurois parvus (assembly GCF_062004578.1). Taxonomy (NCBI): domain Eukaryota; kingdom Metazoa; phylum Chordata; class Amphibia; order Anura; family Ranidae; genus Staurois; species Staurois parvus. The sequence continues at coordinate 7,769,092 of NW_028317980.1, read as the reverse complement.
TTTTCATAAGAGATTATTTCCTCTTTAGCTTTAGTAGTCCTTTAATGCTGAAATGAAAGCAAAGCATCAATTAGGAAAAGATTTAGCAAAGAAGAACAAAGAGCTTGTTGAAGTGAACACAAGGAATTTTGCCTGTAAGCGGCTCATAAACCATTTCTATAAGAGCAGCATGTAAATGCTAAGTGCGCATTTTGCTCTATTGCACGCTATGTTCATATCACATAGCTAAAGAATATTTTGCATTATGATGTAATTTGCAGAACTAATGCTTCTTATTTCATTTTCTGCTAAGATTTGAAAATGTCGAAAAATGTTCATGAACGTATCAGAATGCAAGTGAGAAAAAAGATAACATCCCTCACTATTCATCCAGACAGTCTTAATCAACCCCCAGAATAGATCTCCAATGGCATCTCATTGTGATTCTAATAACATTCACTGCTCAGGCCCTGAGGAATGGGGGGGGACCTTTTACCTGAAACACGTTGACTTGTATTTCATGCTCTTACCAAGAAAGGTTTCAGAAGGACCTCCGAGTTATATGAACTTTTGTACCAAGCTCTCCTTAAAGCGGACCTTCACTCTAAAGGTAATGTTGTGCCGCCCTGCCTCCTTCTCCTTACAAATGGACAATTTTCTTTTCTTGGTACATTAATATATTTGTGCTACAGAGCAGTACTTCCACATTTCTTGCTAAGGTGAGAAGTTCTCCCCACTGGCTGGTCATGCGTAGATGTGCCTTATGGCTTTAGAGCTCACCATCTGCATACAGGGTTTCCCATGCATACACAAAGTCTGCTAGCAGGGAAGGCTGGAACCTTTCCTGTCTTTGTTCATGCGCAGAAAATCACCTACGTGTGAGCAGATATGCCGATGGACTCTGCCAGGACCTGAAGGCCAGCAGAGCCCATGGGCACATCCAAGCATGTGCCATAATGATGGTGCCCAAGGGAGAGGCAGAGCCACCTGGGAGAGGGGACTGAAGTTCTGCTTTAATACCCACCCCAGACTTTTTCTTTGGTGAAGGACTGACATCCTGCAGTGTAATTAATTTGAAGGCCACTGCAGACCACTTGCAGGTGGGTTTTTAGAGCCGATAGGTGCCCTTCCCCTAAAGATACGCCAGGAATTATATTTTTTGCATTCTTCTTGGTTTAGCTTTGCTTGAAATAAGTATGCAGATCTGATATTGGAAGGACTACTAGAGATGCTGTAACTCATTGTAGTAATCTGCACTACATACAGTGAGAGCCGTGATCTTCTGTCTTCTGCAAGGCGGTCGCTTGCTCAGCACCTCCACCATTCATAAAATTCCTTGTATTTTTTTCAATCAATACAGGGCATTATCTGCTTGGACGAGGTGAAGAGGGAGCGGTGACTTCACAATCTGTACGTCATCAATTCAGAGAATATTTTTTACTCAATGAAAAAAATATAATACATTCTAGGACTGGCAGTTGTGCTGTACAAAGGACTTCTGTTTTCTGTGTGCAGAGGGGAAAACACTTGCATAGAACTCAGGTCACAGCTCACACTGTATGTAATATGAACTACTACAGTGATTTACAGCACCCCCAGCAGCCCTCCTAACATCAGATATGCATACCCACATCAAGCCAAGCTGTCCCAAAGTAAGTATAATTCCTGGAGCTCAGCGGCAATCAAATGGTCTATTGCCCTCCATACCTCAGTTCCTGACAAATTAATGTTCCTCCTCTTCTTCTATAATATGCCATGGCAGGCTGGAAAATAAATGCACTTTTTTCTGCACCCGTAGTTTGCTGCGGTGTGCTGCACACACTGCATCTTACTTTTCTTCTGGGTGTCCAAGGTGGGAGGTACCCTGCCAGGTGGACTAACCTAGGGCCCTATGATGATAATAATTCAAAGAGGGCACCAAATGAAAAATTCTTGGAAAGTCAATGTCTTTATTGTACAACTGGTTACAACAAGCAGGTCAAAAGACATTGAAAGCGTTTCAGGGGACACACAATCTCCCTTCATCAAGGGCTGGGTGAAATGGCAGACTATTAAATGGCCTCAAAAATTCTCCCAAGCTCTCTGATCTGCAGGTAGAAGATGTTATAAACAAGTGAATGCTGGTATTTACAGTAGGAGTAGCAAGTCCCTGAAACGACATTTGACCTCCTTGTTGTAACCGGTTGGACAATAAAGACTTTGGACTCCCAAGGATTTTTTCTTTTGCACTCTCTATTACACTTGGATTTCCCAACTTGAGCTAATTTTGTCTTCAGAGGGATCCCAATCTTTGTGGCGGGCTGCTGAATGCAGGCTGATTGGGCTCAAATAATGATTTCGTCCACATTTTGATAACCTGTGAAAATCCACGTCCAGCGTCCCTCTACCATTACCCCGTGATTTCTAAAGGCAGCCCTGTTTCTTATATTTGAAAATTTCACAATATTTTTGTGCTGGTTGGACTAAAAAGACAGGACGGGCACCCACCCATGCAATGTTTGACTTTGGCCACACCAGTGTCTTAAAGCGGCCCTGGCCTGAAAGCATCTGCACATGGCATAAAGAGCCATAACACAGGGCCAATGTGTTCATTCACACTTTTACCCTAACCCTTTTGCAATATAAGAGGGTCGCAATAGATTTTCTAATTGCTGTTTTATACGAGTGGGTATGTTAGGCAACTGAAGTGTGTGTGTGTGTGTGTGTGTGTGTGTGTTTGTGTTGGCTACTCCTTACTAGCATTAATAAAACACAAAAATATTCTTTATTAGTAAAAGGCATCAGAATGCAAGGTTAGCATACTCCATGCAGACAGAGAGGCAAGCAGGAAGCATTCGAAGATATCGGTGGCATGCAATAGAGTACAGCAGATGCACACATGCCTCAAGCAAGCTCCAGGAGACACAGCAAGACAAGCAGAAGCGTCTAGCAAATAAGTTTAATGTATTAAAAATAACAGCTGTATTTCATCAATGGCTGGAGATGAAGAATTCATGAACATTACAGAACAAATGTACCTTCTTACACATCATGTTCTCTAAACTAGGCACAGTCAATGTGCAGAGCACCCCAATTGTGAAGTACCCAATGTTCACGTTATTCTTTTACTCTGAAAATGTTGATAGGAACAGTAACAATGTCAGCTTGATTATGTACAAATGTACAAAAAGAATATGCATCTAGCATTACTAACACAAACTCATAGGTTTACGTACAAACAATCATCTTAAAAAAATAAATCACATTAACACTGGTACATCTGGAATCCGAGAGTGTAGACTGCAGACTTAAACTTGACAGCATGTGCGGGCTGGAGTTAAAAAGGATAATATAGATTCACTCCGTTTCCACCATAAGGCAGTAGAAAATGTAATAACTAAAGTTTAAATATTTTATATGATGGAAGGGCAGAATGTTAGCTAAAATATTTAAGAATCTCCATTTTCAAGTACACCATCTGCCAATATGTCGAAATCATATGGCCGTGTATCTGATTGCCCCTTCCTTTTTCTGCTCTATCGTTGTATCTAGTTGATAATTCTAAATGAAAGAATTAAAAAAAAATCTTATGGACTTAAAAAAAAATATGCTGCAGCAAAGGATTGTGCGTGGTTATCCATATCAACCAGATGTCAAGAATCACACTAATGAAAGATGTCTTTTGATTGGTTTATAGGGGTTACTGCACTTGCATGCTTATCTTTGCTTTTTTAAATGAAGACCTAGTCTATCAAGAGGAGGTTTGGGTTCAAAATGCCTTCTGGGTGCACTGCCCCTAGTTATCTTCTCTGGTCATCTCCTTGCACTAAATGGCTGATAATTATAGATGTAAGCCAGGCATAGACAGTCAGAAAAGCTTTTTAACTGCTGGAGCTAAGAATATTTCAAATCGTTGTAGACGTTCAATATTATCGTGGTAAACAGACAGCATTTTCGAGACCTGCTGTTCGTCTCTCTCAGTAGAGAACTGGCCTTTAAGAGTCAAACTACTCTACTGTGGCCACCCAAGGTGGCATCATACATCACATGCTTGCTCCTGGAGAGAAGAATTCAAGGTCTTAATTTAACCCTGCCAAGTGGTTGACAGTAGAAATGGTGATTGAGTTTTGAAAGGCTTTTAGCAAGGTTAAATCAGATGCTGCCTCGTTTAGTGTCTTAGGAGCCAAGAGGAAGAATACAAGTTCCCATCTAATTTGTAATCTCATCCATCTTATATTGGATTCTTCAATTATCTTCAGGAAGAATTCAAGAGGGAGCCAGATGACACCAATTTTACACTAGAGCAGGGTTTGTTACAGCTATAGCCAAGGATGTCAAAAAAACATGGAGGAACCTGTGCCAACATCTCAATTGATAACAATATTTGAGAACTTCATTTTTGTGGTGGAACCTTTTAGGTACCAATGTATACCAACATTTCTAACACAGGCTGCATATTAGAATAAAAGCTTTCAATTTGTATTGTACAAAAAAGAGCAGACAGCTATTTTAGTGTATAGCTGACTAAATCTACAAATTTGTACGTAAGTTAAATTGGTAAAGTTTTAAATAATTGGGTGGAATATAAAAGTTGGAATGAAAAAGTTTGTATATTTTAGATGTTCTCTATCCCCTGAGGAACAATGCTTCGAAATGCATTGGGTTTTCCACAAGAATAACGCCATATGTCTCGCAAGATCTGTTAACATTATGACATTTGATGGAACAGAGAGTATGCAACTTTATTCTCTTGTATGAGGAATGTGTAACAGTTGTAAGCCTTCATTTTATGTGTAGTGCTTTCTTAACCTCTGGATGCTGGAGGTACGCATCAATGTGACCTCTCGGCGGGTGAGCCTTAACGCTGAGAGGCTGCATATATGCACACCAGAATGTAAATAAAGCTGTACCGAGAGTGCATGTCCTGCGGCTAACGGGAAGCTCACGATCTCTACTTGCGATCGAGGGCTTTCCAATCACGTGACCATTGTGGCAGCCAAGTCCAACCATAAACATGTATTCCTCAAATATTGCTATAGCCAGGGGTGAAAGTGCAGCTTTGGATCTTGGGGGTATCCTTTCTTTGGTCCTTTGGACAAAGCAGCAAGTGGTTAAACCCAAAGTTCACCTACCAGTGACTTACTTTTTTTGAGAATTGCCCTTAGGACAGGTTGCACTGAATGCAGCTCACTTGAATTTTAAAGGAAGATTTTGAAACATTAAAAAAAACAGAAGTTATAAATGAGTTCCATCCAACACACAGCAAAGTCAACTGGAAACCAGGGGTGGACTGACCATTTGGAAACTCGGGCACTGCCCAAGGGCCCGGGGTCAGTAGGGGGCCCCATGAGATGCCCCTGGTACCTTTTTGATAGGCTTTTTTGAGTTTGGGGAAGGACACAGGGACCCCATGATTCCCTATTGCCCGGGGGCCCCATGAGTTGTCAGTCCGCCCCTGCTGGAAACATTATTCACAATCCTTTGCCTATACTGGCATGTGTGCTATGCTGGGTAATGCACCTAATTGCTGGATTGCTAGATTGTGAATATTGAGCTGATTTGTATAAAGAGGAATTCCCTGATAAACTGACTTTTAAAAGGCTTGGATCTGTAGAAAAGCAGCATCAGCCTATAGTGTCAATATAATAGGATGTGACTATCTTTTGTTTTATATTTTCCATATGTATGCCTAATAAAAAGTCTTTGGAGAGAAAATATTAAGGCATAAGCCTTTGATACAACTATTATTTGAGGTATATTTAGGCCAGGTTTACCCTTTAGTTTCAATCAGCCAAACACATTCCAGGTGCATTAAAACAAAAGGTGTCATAGTTTGCTTTAGAAAGCAGCTCCAGACTCATTCTGAAGACCTGTCTCCTGCATGGAACCTTGCTTTTTTTGTGGAAGCAGCAGTGGAGGTCTGACATTGACTTGTGCACAATGGAAAAATGTGCTTCCTTTTGGATCTATTTTTGTTTTGCCATATTCATTTTGTTAGAATGATTCGTTTTCAGGTTTCTTTTTGTATATTCAGATTTGGATAGTATAATCGTTATTTGTTTCAAATTTCGGAAGACATTTATAGTTGTTGTATTCTATGCTAGTCTAATCTCTTCTATTTTTTTTTTCTATTCTTTACCTATCATCATGTTATTTCACTTTTATACCTTACTGTATTTATTGCAATATGCTTCCATTTCGAATTCAAATTAGTTTTCAAATTTTTCAAATTTAGTTTAAAATTTTTCTAATTCGTTATTTCGTTTAGGTTCGTTATAATTCTTTTCAGATTTGTTGAAATCTGTTACTGTTGTGATTCAGAAATTTGAATACATCTCTGTAAATAAAATTTTCATCTGAAAAACAAATTGTAACAAAACACACATGGCCAGTCTGACACACACCAAGTTGAGTCAAAGCCAAAGCTCTCCAATCAGCAGGGAGCATAAGCTCCACTTAATAATGTGTTATAGGTCTGACCAGGGGCAGACTGACCATTTGGAAACTCGGGCACTGCCCGAGGGCCCAGGGTCAGTAGGGGGCCCCATGAGATGCCCCTGGTACCTTTTTCATAGGCTTTTTTGAGTTTGGGCAAGGACACAGGGGCCCCATGATCCCCTATTGCCCGGGGGCCCCATGAGTTGTCAATCTGCCCCTGGGTCTGACTCAGCAGGTGGTGTATCAGATCTATGCAGAGAGACCACAGCTCCCCCACAAAGAGCAAGGGTCTTTTTCTGCAGCATGCTGGCAGGGGAGAGGCTTTTATACTCATGCTTGGCTGCTTTTCCAATGGAACAAATTGTAAGTTTTCTAACACATTTTTGATGCACAAATAATGCATTTAGCTGATTTAAACTGAAGAGTAAGTTGAGTTTCAAAGATGTGTGGTCACTGGGAGTTGGAGCAGCATTATAAAAGTGACTTTAATTGTCCATAATTGAGTTCCAGACTTAAACCCAACTTAATGCTACACTCTTATAAGAAGACACTAGTATACTACATCTACCCCTATCAGGAGTTCTGCTCCTTACCTTACATGCTAAGGTCCTCGTAGTGTACACAACATTTAGAGACACGACTGGTACTCGACACGGTGGAAAGACTGCATGTGTGAGAGCATTGGGACATGGAAAAGTGACAAATTGCACCAACATTTCAAAACAAAACATCCCTCCAATCCTTAATGGATGGACAGGGACATGCATGCATTTAAAAAAAAGAGAGAAAAAAAAAACATAAAGTAAGCATAAAAAGTTACAATGAAAAGATGAACATAGAAAAAAGCATTACTTACAAAAGGTAAATCATGCAATGTTAGCCAATCTACCCCAAATATAGTAAAATATGTCATTGCCATAATGACAATGGCAGCTGCTATTAAAGTGAGTCCTAAACACATCTATGGAGGCCATTTTGTACAGTAAACCAATCCATAGCCTTTCAATTAACTAGGCGGTAGCCATGAGTGCCAACTGCATGGAAGGGTGGTATTGTTATAGAACAAAGTGGCCCACTCTATGCACAAAGCAACACTTTAGTTATGTATATTTGATACAATTTATATACAGTATATGTACATATGGCATCTCAATAACCTCTTTGCTGTTGGAGAAGTTGGTGTCAAGGTGCCCTTCCATAAATTACAAACCCCTCAATCAGCAAAAAAGGCACAGTGTTTCAATGACAGAGGTATTCTTGGAACACATACGCCAGGAGCTGTCACCTCTAGGATTGCTCTACTGCTACTGTGTATCATGGAAGACCTACCCACAGGAATTAACCAATGATGTGCTATAAGCATTGGCAATTGATCAGCAATTAGCACCTATCAGAATACACCTGACTACTAGAGAATGATATCTGGTTGTTGTGGATCAATGCATTTCACTTTCATTACAGAAATTTAGTTGAAACATAATTCCAGTTTATACCAGGCAATTTTCAAACAAACCAAAACTAACATAATTTCGACAGTGCCATGGATAGGCTGAAATGTATGTAAATTTTTACAACGAACTTCTCTTCTTTGCTCCCTTTTGATCTGTTAAATATTTTATGTTACCTTTGTTCAATATGCACAAAAATACATGTTGACTTTGCCAAAAATCTTGTGAGCTGATGGCTTTGGGTACACTCCACCTTTGCTAACTATTATCATTTCCAAAACTGAAAACTACGAACTATAGAACACCCCCAAGTTATGGAGAAGAGGAACTGGTGAGGTGTTCTGTAGTTCAAAGACATTTCCTGTCTTAGAGAGACAACGCTTCTCCATACACAGTAGAGTAAGCGTTGCCATTCTAGCACAGAAAGCATGTTACTGAGTGGATCACCATGTAAAAATAAAGGGAAAGAAGCCTGCAAAGAGAAAACAAATGCAGCCACCACAGCTAAGGACTGGTAAGTTGTAATATCATACGTTTTGACTTTGAGTAACGTCCCTTCCACACAGGCGGACTCTGCCAAGCAGATCCGTCTGCTTAACGGGAAATCTGTCCATTGTTCTCTGCTGAGTAGGCAGATAACAGGTCCGTGTCCGCTCCACTTATGCAGAACGGACATGGACACAGCCTGCTCTCCTCTAAGGGGCAGTTGGATGTAAACAGACTGCCTGTTCATTTACATCCAACTGTCATCTGATCAATTCTCTAGAAGGATGGGGAATGGATTCCCCATCTGGCCGTTTTTAGCAGATTGGATTGGATGCACACATGTCCGTTTATGTCCGCCTCCCTATAGAGAGCAATGGATGGTCTGATCGGACCGCCCGTGTGAAAGGGGCCTGAAGATAAACTTTAATAAAACATAATTATACCAATATATAAAGTAATTTACACATTAGGAAGCTAATTGATACCTGCATCAGTGTCCACACCTGTCACATATTGCCTCTTTTGCTTGGTAGTATGTGATATGCTAAAGCAGCCTTTCTCAACCAGGGTTCCAAGGAACCCTTGGGTTCCTCCAGAGGTTGATAGAAGTTCCTTGAGCAATGAGCAGTTTCTGACTCTTAGATAAATAACTCACACCAGTACATTTTTGAGCTATTTCATTTGAAAGGGGAGTAGGGGTCATTCCTTCCACTGACCACCAGTGAAATTGGCCCTTCTGCCATTGATTGCCAGTACAATGGGTTCCATCTCCTGTTGACCACTAATCTAAGAAGGTCCTTCTCCACTGACCACCAATGTCATGGGGCACTACACTGACCACCAACATCATAGTGTAAGGGAGAACTTCGCCTACCACCAGTGTAAGGTGGCACTTATTTGCCAAAAACATCAAGGTAAGGAGATTCTTCTCCACTGGCCGCCATTGAGAGGCAACACTACAGTTTTTACTGTCTGCATTTCTTTTCTGCCCATTATAAATTATTTCTTTATGAGTAAAAACAACTGTGTTGAATGGAGCAACCCCAGGTGTCAAATATGCTAAGTATGCCACATTCATTATTCTTTTTAACTTTTTTTCTATTTTATCATTTTATTATTTATTCCTACATCCTGGTTTACTGTTAATGCTAATATACCATGAGCTGTAAATAGAGAAATTATTAGCAGGAATTCCTGAAAACCTTAAATTATTTCAAGGGTTTCCCATGTTAAAAAAAAAGTTGAGAAAGCCTATGCTAAAGCTTTAAAAGCCCTTTGTAGTGACCAATTCTTGGTCTGTGGGAGCTTATAGACCAATAAGTAGGAGCTTTATTATTTTTTTGCTAGTAATTTGGCAGGGCGAGTTAAATAGGTAGCTGGCAGATTAACTGGCTCTTGTCCAAAATTGGCCCTAGTATGTGTATGTGTGTATGTGAGATAGGGACCTTAGATTGTAGGCTTCTTGAGGGCAGGGACTGATGTAAATGTACAATATGTAAAGTGTTAATTGTTGGCGTTATGTAAATACCTATAATTTAAAAAAATTTTATTAATTAGCTGTTTTTATTTTTTGTTTTTTAATAAAGACGTGCTTCCTTCTGTTCCATGTTGAGCAATTAGCAGTTTCTTCTTATTAAATTGTTTTGCGGAAGAGGATTGCCAAGGGGTGGAAGACTTACAGTGCCAATATTGTTTCAATTTTGTTGGCAAGTTGAAAAGTCGATAGAACAAAAGTTGAGTCAATTGAGCTCTTCTGTGGTACTAAAATGACATAGCAAGAATTGTGGGGCAGGCTTGAAGTGAAAATAAATCAACATTTTATCATAAATTTCTGGGACTGTTATAAAGCCCAAGTTGAGTTTTAAGAAAAATACTTAAAATAAATTTTGAATGCATGGAAAGTTCTCAGTATACATGCTCTCTATGGGACCATGGCTAGAGCCCAGCCATCAGCAAAGTTCCTTCTCCCTGATGATTGGAAAGCTCTAACTGTGACTCAGCAGGGAATGCTTGGACCTCTGCAGAGAGCTGGCTGTTTCCACACAGAGTGCAAGAGTCATTTTTCTGCAGCATATTGTGGGGCACAGAATTTTCTTCTTTTCATGGGGCTTCTTTATGATGAGTTCCTGTAGTGTTCATGTTCTCCTTGTGTCTTTGTGGGTTTCCACCAGGTACTCCGGTTTCCTCCCACACTCCAACTGTTAGGTTAACTGGCTCCTGTCTAAATTGGCCTTGTATGTGTATGTATGAATGTGAGTTAGGGACCTTAGATTGTACACCCCTTGAGGGTTAGGGACTGATGTGAATGTACACTATATATGTAAAGCGCTGCATAAATGTACGGCACTGTATATAAGTACCTGTAATAAATAAATAAAGAATGGTATGACACTGAAAATGTACCATTTACCTCAATGGCGTTTCCCCTAAAAAAAACTTTAAAGTCGAACTCTAGCCCAACCTTTTTTTTTCATTTTTGGTAGTATGAAAAGTTTTTTTTTACTGTCTAAAGATGGCCACAGATGGATCAAATTGGTTTAGCAGGAACCAGCCAATTTCTATCCATCTATGGACAGGCTTGTACTGAAGTCAATCCATTGCTCAACTTCAGTTCAACTAGCCTGTTGGATTTTTTTCTTTTGATCACTGCTGGTGGCTATAGCCATCAGCAATGACCATTGTATTCTGCTGGTGGGGAAGGCTCCCCTCTAACAGAAGACAATAGCGCTGCAGGATGGATTCCCCCATCAACACTAACTGTATTGATGGGGGAATCAAGCTATTTTTTTACCACAAGGCATTTGCCTAGGGTGGCACTTTTTAATGGGGCAGCACTGGCCCCTGGAAGAAGGACATATGCGGCATGGTAACCAGGTGGGATGTGAGAGAGGTTGCAGGCTGATTGACAGTGTATGCAGAGCCCGACTGTCATTCCTGGGGATGGCCAGAGCTGTGAAGGTGAGTGTTTTTCTCTCTGTCGCGGGGGTGTGTGTGTGTTAGTGGAAGGATCTCTCTGTGGTGGGGGGGGGTCTGGTGTTGGTCAGGGTCAGGCTCTCTCTGCCGGGGAGAGGGGGAGTCCAATATTTGTGTTGCCTAGGGCAGCACAAAACGTAAACACACCACTGGGTATAAAACAGGGGGAAAAAATCATTTATAATGTTTTTATATGTATACACAAATGTTTTGCCTTTCTTTTCTGGATAGGTTGTTTTACATTTACAAGGTAAAGGTTTGCATATACTTTAAGCAAGCATTAAACATACATAAAAAAGTAACAAGTGAAAGTAGCACTAAGAGCTTTTAAAAAATTAACAGCATCAAGCAGGTTAAAAGTATTGCCAAACGTGTTTTAAAGGGTCGTTTTGTAAACAGAATCTGTTGTGGATTTCCTAATGAAATGGAGATGTTTTAAAGTATAAATTTACCTGATCTATTCTCTAGGTTGTAATATGAAAATGAGCTGTGCTAAAATAGACACCCATCATAATTTGTTGCTTAGATATAATTAAAATTTTGAGAGATCCACAAAGGTTGAGTAAACTCATAAAAATTTAATTTTCTCAACACAAAATCAACGCGTTTCTGAAGCTTAACTACCTCTTCATCAGGGCTTGTGTACTTGGCATTGATCAAATTTGTTTTATAACTGTTGTCCAGTATAAGTTTGAACTTACTGCCAGCACAGAAGCCCTGATGAAGTGAAGCTTTTACACCCAGAAACTCGTTGGCTGTTTTATTTCTACTGAGCCTACTCATTCTTTGTGGCACTATTTAATGTTCAACAGACTGCTCCAGGGACTTTTTGGAGTACCCCAGTTGACAGAGAGCTGCCTCTGGAAATTAGACTTCAACTTCTGCTCTCAGTCTACCTTAGGGTCCAGTGCACCATCGAAACAAAATATCATTCAATGACAAGGTGTGTTCGTTCTCAGTACTCACAGGTCAACAATGGCCACAGAAAAGCCTTATGTTTTGAAGTATCCATAGGTGTATGACCAGGGGTGGACTGACCATTTGGAAACTCGGGCACTGCCTGAGGGCCCGAGGTCAGTAGGGGGCCTCATAAGATGCCCCTGGTACCTTTTTCATAGGCTTTTTTGAGTTTGGGCAAGGACACAGGGGCCCCATGAGTTGTCAGTCCGCCCCTGTGTATGACTGTTAGGAGGCATGAGGATGTAATCAAATCAATTTTATTTTTTAAATGTACATAGTACATAGTTATTCAGGTTGAAAAAAAAAGACACATGCTCATTGAGTTCAACCGAAAGACAAAAATAAATAAAACTAAAGCCCTCATCCTCAGAACCATAAACCCTCAATTGATCCAGAGGAAGACAAAAAAATGCATAAAGCAAATGGGTAGGATAAAGCCTTCCTAGTCCCCATGAGCAGTGGGATGATCATGGTTTTCTTTTTTTATGAGGGCCGTTTTATCTTACCAGTTTAGAGAGTGCTTTGCTGAGAGCTTATATATTACTAATTATATCAGTTATAGATTTTAAAATATTGTATAGTTGTACCTAACTCTTGATATTGGAATTACAAATCCCTATCTCATCAACGAGCACCCACAATGTATTGCCTCTGCTTTTTTTCCTTCCATGATACATCGTAGCAGTTCTAGAGAACACTCTCTCCTAGAAACTTCAGGATGTTACAATGATACCCTCCAAGTCTTAACCAGTATATTGGGGGTGACCTGGCTGGTTGTAACTGTAAACACTACAACCATACAACAGAATACACAGTACATGCAAATGCAAAAGAGGAGCATGCAGTCTATATACAGGTCTCGATATCCATAAAGGTGAAGGGTACCTTGCAGTCGTCAACTACCACAGAATTGTGCGCTGCATAAATGCATTGGTTGGAATTGTTCTCCCTGTGGTTTTTCATGTCATCATAAATGGACTGAGTCTTGGTCATTTCAATTTCCTGCTGTGCATGGTGCTTATCCAGATTTTCCAGCTCTTCCTTAGATAGATGGTAAACTATGCCGGCGCCAAAGGAGTCACCAACTACGTTGACAGAAGTCCTCATTCGGTCCCTGCGGCAGAGTGGAAAAAAGAGGAATCAGAGAACAGGTAATCCAATTACATAGTCCAATTACATAGTTAGTCTGGCTGAAAAAAAGACAAAAATCCATCCAGTTCAACCATTAAAAAAAAAAAAGTTGTAATCCTACACCCACAGTTTATCCAGAGGAAGGTAAAAACAAATGCCCAGCAAAGCAAGATCAAATTTGCTCTTGCAGGGGAAAAAAATCCTTCCTGATCTCCCAAGAGGCAAAGGGATATTCCCTGGATCAACTTTACCTATAAATGTTAGTATCCAGTTATATTCTGTGTATCTAAGAAAGAATCAAGGCCTTTTTTAAAGCAAACCACTGAGTTGGCCAGAACTAACTCTTGAAGGAGTCTATTCCACATTTTCACAGCTCTCACTGTAAAGAAACCTTTCCGTGTTTGGAGATTAAATTTCTTTTCCTCCAGACGTAAAGAGTGCCCCCTTGTCCTCTGTGATGACCTCAGGGTGAATAACTCTACATCGAGATCACTATATGAACCACTGATGTATTTATACGTATTTATACTTGTTGATCATATCCCCCCCAGGGGCGGACTGACCATTGGAGCACTCGGGCACTACCTGAGGGCCCGCATTCAGTAGGGGGCCCCATGAGATGCCCCTAGTACCTTTTATAGGCTTTTTTGGGTGTGGTTTGAGTGTGGGTGAAGACACAGGGCCCCATGATCCCCTATTGCCCGGGGGCCCCATGAGTTGTCAGTCCGCCCCTGATTCCCCCTTATGTATTATACATGGTGATCATATCCCCCTTATGTATTATACATGGAGATCATATCCCCCCTTATGTATTATACATGGAGATCATATCCCCCTTATGTATTATACATGGAGATCATATCCCCCCTTATGTATTATACATGGAGATCATATCCCCCCTTATGTATTATACATGGAGATCATATCCCGCCTTATGTATTATACATGGTGATCATATCCCCCCTATGTATTATACATGGAGATCATATCCCCCCTTATGTATTATACAGGGAGATCATATCCCCCCTTATGTATTATACATGGAGATCATATCCCCCCCTTATGTATTATACATGGAGATCATATCCCCCTTATGTATTATACATGGAGATCATATCCCCCCTTATGTATTATACATGGAGATCATATCCCCCCTTATGTATTATACATGGAGATCATATCCCCCCTTATGTATTATACATGGAGATCATATCCCCCCTTATGTATTATACATGGAGATCATATCTCCCCCCTTATGTATTATACATGGAGATCATATCCCCCCTTATGTATTATACATGGAGATCATATCCCCCCCTTATGTATTATACATGGAGATCATATCCCCCCTTATACATTATACATGGAGCTCATATCCCCCTTATGTATTATACATGGAGATCATATCCCCCCTTAATCTCCTCTTCTCAAGAGAGAATAAATTCAGTTCCTCTAATCTTTCCTCATAGCTGAGCTACTCCATGCCTCTTATCAATTCGATTTCCCTTCGCTGTACTTTCTCCAGTTCCCCAATGTTCTTTTTGTGAATTGGAGCCCAAAACGGAAGTGCATATTCCAGATGATGTCTTACTAATGATTTGTACCTGGGGGGAATGATATCTCTCTCTCTGGAGTCTATACCTCCTTTAATACAAGAGAGGATTTTGCTTGCTTTAGAAACCACCATTATTAAGCTTGTGATCTACCAGAACTCCCAGATCCTTCTCCACCATTGATTCCCCCAGTTGTACCCCCCCCCCCCCCAGTATGTATGATGCATGCATATTCTTAGCTCCTAAGTGCAGAACCTTACATTTATCAACATTAAACCTCATTTGCCCCATAGTTGCCCAATTACACAGAGCATTGAGGTCGGCTTGTAAACTGGAGACATCCTGTAAGGACGTTATTCCACTGCACAGCTTGGTGTCATCTGCAAAGACTGAAATAGGATTTTTAATCCCAGACCCTATATTGTCTATAAACATATTAAAAAGTAAGGGTCCCAACACTGAACCTTGGGGTACATCACTGATGACCCTACACCATTCAGAGTATGAATCATTAACCACTATTCTCTGAATACCATCTTTTAGCCAGTTTTCTATCCATTTACTTACAGATATTTTCCAAGTCTGTAGACGTTACAGGTAGGAGATGGGCTAACACAGGAATGACCAATTCATTTTCTCAACAGGCCACATGAGAAACTGGGACTGTTGCAGAAGGTTGAACCAAGAGGGCTTGTATTTATATATTCCTTGCACTCTTTTACACACCCCCAGCATGTGACATCACTTCCTCAGCAAGGCAGAAGTTAAGGCCGACTAGTGGGGGTGTAGGGTCCACCCTTTACCTGTGGGGTGGAGAGCAGGGTCTGGCAACACGTCCTTATATACTCTCCCCTGTATAATATGCTTGTTGTTTACCTATCATGGTCTTCCCCAGTCACTCAAGGGGCAGTGTCCCCCCATCCTACATGGCTGAAGCCACTTTGAAAGGAAGGCAGTGCTGCGGTCACCACCGCAACTAGTGGACTAACAAGAGCAGAAGTACAGCTGCCGTCATCTTGTTGACTATCTGGGCTGGATCCATGGAACCCACACTTCTTCCCCAGAGCCATGGAGCAATGCCACACATCCTGGGGCAGGGTGTGTGTAAGTTCAGCCGCCTTCTCTTTTAGATACTTGTTCTCCATGCACATACGTAAATTGGAAATATAATATATCAGTCGTCTTCAAAATAAACGCAATGCAGTTGTATTGTGTGCATGGTGTACACTTACAAAATCCTGATTACAATATGCACGACAACATCTTGACACACCTCACCGGGCTTTTTGGACGCGTTGGCACAGAAAAGGCTTCTTTCTGGCAACGACCATGCAGCTCATTTTTGTTCAAGTGTCATCATACTGTGCTCCTTGAAACACACTGTCTTTTCCCAGAGCAGCCTGTATTTCTCTTGAGGTTACCTGTGGAGTTTTTCTTTGTTTCCCAAGCAATTCTTCTGGCAGTTGTGGCTGCAATCTTTCTTGGTCTACCTGACCTTGGCTTGGTATCAAGAGATCCCCAAATTTTCCAGTACTGACTGGCATACCTAAGGCTTTGGATATCTTTTTATATCCTTTTTCTTTTTTATAAAATTCCATTACCTTGTTATGCAGGTCTTTTGACAGTTCTCTTCTTTTATAAACTGACCCCATGCAATGAGAAGGTCATGCATGTGGGGCTTTCTCATTGCAGTCAACAGAAAGCTGATTGCAATCTATCACAGGCAGTATAGGGTGGAGAAATTGCTATGAGCACATAGAGCTTACAGAGAGGTAAGTGCCACTGACACCTATGCTGGAGGAATGTTCAGAATACCATTGACATTAAAGATGGGGCATCCTTCCAAACTAACACAGGAGCATTTATTCCTGCTGGTGACCACTTACACAGGGGCATCTACACTCACTGGCCACTTTATCAGGTATGTCTTGCTATTGCCAAGAAAATATCCCCCACACCATTACACCACCACCACCACCACCAGCCTGAACTATTGATACAAGACAGGATGGATCCATGCTTTCATGTTGTTCACACCAAATTCTGACCATACCATCTGAATGCTGCAAAAACCAGTCTGCCCATTCTCCATTGACCTCTGACATCAACAAGGCATTTTTGTCCACACAACTGTCGCTCACCGGATATTTTCTCTTTTTCGGACCATTCTCTGTAAACCCTAGAGCTGGTTGTGCATGAAAATCCCATTAGATTAGCAGTTTTTGAAATACTCAGACCAGCCCGTCAGGCACCAACAACCATGCCCCATTCAAAGTCACTTAAATCCCCTTTCTTCCCCATTCTGATGCTCGGTTTGAACTTCAGCAAGTCGTCTTCACCTCGTCTAGATGCCTAAATGCATTGACCTGCTGCCATATAATTGGCTGATTAGCACTTTGTGTTACCAAGCAATTTAACAGATGTACCTAATAAAGAGGTCGGTGAGTGTATTACCCCCACTGACACAGGGACATTTGTCACTCCTACTGGCACAGGGGCAATAATTCTTCCCATTGAAACAATGGAATTTGTTACTTTGCCACAGGGGCATTTATTGCTCACTCTGAGGCCATTTACCACTGACAAGAGTATTTATTACTCCCACTGATGCTGTGGCATTTATTACTCTCGCTGACACAGGGGCATTTATTACCTCCACCAACACAGGGGCATTTATTTCTCCCATTCAGATAGAGGTACACTATATTATCAAACATTTGTGGAGACCTGACCATCACACCTACAATATGCGAGTTTGTTAAATATGCCATTCTGAAACCATGAGCATTGTTCCACAATATACGAGTTTGTTAGATATGCCATTCCGAAACCATGAGCATTGATACACAAGTGAACAACACTTTGGGGCTATAACAGGTTCCACTGGAAAGCGTGTCTGAGAGAATCTGGTCCATTTAGTAAAAAGAGCACTTGTGAGGTCTAGTACTGGTGTTGAACAAGAAGGTCTGGCACACAATAGGCATTTGGGTATATCCCAAAGATTTTCAATAGGGTTGAGGTCAAGGCTCAGTGAAGGCAACTCAGGTTCCTCCACAACAAGCTCATCCAACCATATAATTTTGAACCTGACTTTTGGGCACAGTCACGTCATAAAACTATCATCACAAGGTTGGAAGTACACAGTTGTTTAATATTTCGCTGTATGCTGTAACGTTAACAAGAACCTTCATTGGAAACACTTGCACTTAGTTGGGGGTGTAACATAATTTTTGCCGTATACTGTAGTAGGTGAGATTATCAGGTGTCCACAAACTTTTGATCAGGGGCGGACTGACAACTCATGGGGCCTTTGGGCAATAGGGGATCATGGGGCCCCTGTGTCCTTGCCCAAACTCAAAAAAGCCTATGAAAAAGGTACCAGGGGCATCTCATGGGGCCCCCTACTGACTCCAGGCCCTCGGGCAGTGCCCGAGTTTTCAAATGGTCAGTCCACCCCTGCTTTTGATCATATAATGTGTATTTATTCATGCCAGTGATACATGGGTATTTATTCCTTTCACTGGCCTTTCCTATTGACCACTGACAAGACATTTATTACTCCCACTGATGCTGTGGAATTTATTATTCTTGCTTACAATGGGTCATTTCTTACTCCCCCTGGTGCCAGGGCATTTATTACCCCCCATTGATGCTGGCATATTTTTTACTCCGACTGACAATGAGATATTCATTGCTCCCAACGATCGATGACAATGGCGCATTTATTACTCCCACTGAAGGCAGGACATTTATTACCCCCCATTGACAGTGGGGTATTTATTACTATCAATGATCACTAACTCCCACGCATCTATTACTCCTACTGATCACTCCTGAACACAGGCATTTTTATTACTCCCTCTGATGCCGAGACATTTATTATTCCCTCTGATGCCGAGACCTTTATTATTCCCCCTGATGCCAGGACATTTATTATGGCCTCTGATGACTGATGCAGGGGCATTTTTTTTGCTCTAGCACTGGGGCTATATTTTTACTGCCTTTGTCCTCCTGATGTATTTTTTTTATTCCTGCCAGCCACAGTCCAACCCCCAAACAATCTAACGGACAGTGAACTTGCCTTTTTTAAAAAAGTTCAATTACCCACTTTTTAGAGCTTGCAGACAAAATATAATTAAAATAACATTTGAAATAATCTTTTTTGTAGTTATTGGAGTTATCATTTTGAATAAATAAAAAATATTCACAAATACGATAAAAAAACAAAAGCTTACAATAGCCAGTCTACAGCAACAAGCAGGCTAATGTCTTGGGTGGGCAATCCTACAGCCGTCAGGATGAGAAGCATGGTAACCAGTCCTGCGCTGGGGATACTGGCTGCTCCCACACTGGCCAACGTCGCTGTCAAGCTTGAAAACAAAATAATACACATAAGAGAGACGCAAACAGAGTTTGACAAGATTTCAAGAAATTAATCTTTCAGCCTTGACTTTACCTATGGAAATACTGGCACTTTTCAGCTACTATGTAAAGGAGACAGGATGCCAGAAAGAATCTATCTGAAGGACAGACCAGCCAAATTATCTGAAGACCTGAAACTGAGAATCTGGTTGCTTGCTACTAGATACAAAAACATTTTTTCCTCTAGACCAGTGGTCTCCAAACTGTGACCTGCAGGCCCAATGGAGCCATTTGCTAACCTTTAACTGGCCCTTGTAGCACAATTCTTCCCATTGGCACCAAGAGTGGGGCATAATCAGGGGCAGACTGACCATTTGGAAACTCGGGCATTGCCCGAGGGCCTGGGGTCAGTAGGGGGCCCCATGAGATGCCCCTGGTACCTTTTTCATAGGCTTTTTTGTGTTTGTGCAAGGACACAGGGGCCCCATGATCCCCTATTGCCCAGGGGCCCCATGAGTTGTCAGTCTGCCCCTGGGCATAATTCCTGCCACTGAAACCAACACTATTCTTTCAACATGATTTCAATGATGGGGCACTATTCTCTCCACCGACCTATGTAATAAAATTTCTATACTCCCACTGACCACAAAGCCTGAGGCATTGTTTATGTCCACTGAATCCAGGATATTTTCTACCCCCACTTGCCCCCTTAAAGTCTGAAGGACAGTGAACTAGCACTCCATTTAGAAAGTTTTGAGACCTCTGCTTTAGACCATACAATGGGCCTCTTTGTAAGCTTTGTGACACCTATAGTAGTGGTTATCAGCCTAATATGACCAGGACCTGGTAAATTCTTCCAAAATCTTCCATGCCTCAACAATTTATACTCACACAATGAAAGTATGGGAATACAAAATATGTATTGCAGTTCTAGAAGACTCTAGATGGGGTAGGGTGTCACTGTGTGAGGATGCGGGCAGTGGAGGGGGTTGCAAGTGATGAGGTTTGTGGAGGGAACTAGGGATAGCTGTGGGAAATAGGGTCTCTGGAGGAGGCTTGGGGTCTCTCTAGGAGGTTGGGAAGTTTGCACTGGCACAGTGGAGTGACTAGAGGGCACTGTGGGGCAGGGGTGGGACACTGTTGGAGTTTAGGGGCAACATGGAGGGCTGGAGGTTCTGCAGCAATCTAGGAGGCACTGTATGGGGTTGGTAGTACTATGGAAGGTTAAGCAGCACTGTGGGGCCAAGGTCTTCCAGGGACCTATGAGCACAGAAAGGTTAAGGGGCACTATGGTTTACTATTGCAGGCTGATAGGCACTATGGGAGCTGGGGCGGCACTATGCAGGTTAAGGTATCTACACTTGACTGGAGGCATGGGAAGAGGGGGGTTCGGACCGACAGTGTGCCACAGCCTGATGCCTGAGAATCACTGACCTTCAGTACAACATTAACATATATATAATCATTTCCTTATTTCCAAATTTGATAACAATTTTTTTATTGTAATGTAACTTGTTACTTACCTCACTGTCACTATCTGACCACCATCCAACACCACTCCATTCATCTGAGCAATAAAGATAGCCGCCACTGCCTCATACAGAGCTGTACCATCCATGTTGATTGTGGCCCCAACAGGAAGCACAAATCGTGTTACTCTTTTATCAATGCCCAAGTTCTCCTCAAGACAGCGGAAAGTGACTGGCAGGGTCCCGGCGCTACAATATGACAACAGTAAATGGTATTAAAACTCTCTACATACTACAGTGAGAAAACATTTGAGAGGTTCTTGTACTTTGCTGCAATGTTAAACCAACTCCATACATGTCTGATTCTTTTTTTAGATAGCACTAGTGCCTTTGGTCAACCTTCTTGCTAATAAAGCAGGCCACATGCTGTCTCCAATTGTAGTGATAAGCTTAGGCTTGGCTTCCTGTCAAGTAGGGATGAGCTTAAGTTTGGCTCTGGGTTTGGTCCAAACCCATGGATGGTCAAACCTGGAAGTAAGCTGCCATTCTTGGGCCAATGAGCAACAGTCAGGTCATTACCTGCCCCGCAATGGAACATACACAAGGGGTGGGGATGCTTATGAAATCAGTGACCCAACATGGCGATGAGGATCAACGTCCATTGTGTACGTGCACCTCGGTGCAGGGATTTCCCTGCATGCAGCTCACTAGCCCGGTACTGACACTTTGCTTTTGTGCTTGGCCGAACACAGGTTGGTGAAGAGTCCAAAATACTTTAATTGCTCATGAAGTGAGCATATAAAACAGCTAGCAGGTTTTGGGGCAAACATGCCCCGTCTTCATCAGGGCTCAGAGATATCTGAAAATGCTTAAATGGAAAAGCAGATGTCAAATAAATCTTAAAGAAAAATTAGGGTCAAAGCTTTTTTGGCCCAACTTCTCCTGTGGGACAAAGTAGTGCACTTCGTTCTGCACTCCTCTGATGTATTTTCCATGCGACCTCATCACAGGTTATCCCCCCTCCAGTCTATCATGAACGCTGCTGCCAGACTCATCCACCTCACTAACCGTTCTGTATCTGCCACCCCTCTCTGCCAATCCCTCCACTGGCTCCCAGTTGCCCAACGGATAAAATTCAAATCACTAACAATGACATATAAAGCCATCCACAACACTGCCCCAATTTACATAACCGATCTTATCTCTAAATATCACCGAAACCATACACTCCGCATTACCTCTTACTCTCTAGCTCCCTTATCTCCTCCTCCCATGCTCGTCTCCAAGACTTCTCCAGGGTGTCACCCATCCTCTGGAACTCCCTACCCCAATCTATCAGACTATCACCTACTCTACTTGCCTTTAGGCGATCACTGAAAACCTATCTCTTCAGGGAAGCCTATCCCGCCCTCTGCTAATACTGGAATCCTCTACTCTTCCAACCACTCCATCCCCCACAGTTATTACCTATTGTACCACTCACCCCTCCCTCCTAGATTGTAAGCTCCCAGGATCAGGCCCTCAAATCCCTCTTTTAATGAACTGTATTGTTACGGTATTGTCCCCCTGTCAGGGATCTCTCCGATCCCCGCCGCGATGGTCCCGGCGCAGGCGCAGTGCACCGCCCTGTGCAGGGACACGGGCACTAGGTCCGGGCTGGCCGCGGCATTCGAGTTCGCGCATGCGCAGTAGAAGCCGCGGCCGCCCGCTGGGCACCAATGGCAGTGCAGGGCGGGATATTTAAATGGCCCTGAGCTGTCATTCAGTGCCTTCTGGTCTTCCCTGCATCCTGTGAACCTGTGAACCTGTGAATTGTAAGTTGTGACCCGGATTGTACCTGACCTTGCTGTTTTCTCCTATCCTGACCCTTGCTTTGCCTGACCTCTCTCTTGAATGCCCCTGATTGGATTTGACCTGCTGTTGCTGACCTGGCGTGTGACCCGACCATTCTATGCCCGCTGCCTTGTACCTTGCCGTTCTCTCTGTTACCGACCCGGCCCGTCTGACCTTGCTCATCCATCCATCCATCCCTTGCAGTGGGGTCTTCTGACCTCCTCACATCAGACTCTTCCCCGCGGGAGCCCTTGGCGCATACCACTACCACTGCCGGACGCACCCAGTAGCCACGACCTGGTCTCGGGGGGCTCCAAGTCCATCCCCACCATCAGGGGCCCTGGTGAACAAGCACCCTGTGACTTAGATTCCGTGCGCTGGGGACGCCTATTCAGTGGAGTGCTAGTGGTACCGCCAGGCGGTCCCTTACAGTACCAGAAGGCCATGACTGAGTCTAGAGGAGGGCCCTCGCCGCTTGAGGAGATCTGCAGGCACTTGTCTAATTTGACTCAGGCCGTATCGGCCCTGCAGGATAGATGCCAGCAGATTGAAACCCAATTCCAGACCTGCACTATATCCGTTCCTGCCCCACAGGCCGCGGTCCCCGCACCCCCAGTCGTAGCAGCCCCTGTGCTGGTTTCTGGGGCTTCCGCACCACTCCCGGCGGCCGACCCCCGAGTACCCTTACCGGAACGTTTTCACGGGGACCGCACACGCTTCAGGTCATTCCGTGAGTCCTGTCTTCTTTATTTTGAGTTACAACCCCGGACCTTCGTGACTGAATCCATGAAGGTGGGGCTCGTCATCTCCCTCCTGCAGGGTGAACCCCAAGACTGGGCCCACCGATTACGGGGAAAAAATGACCCTCACCTTAGTTCGGTTGACATTTTTTTTTGACGCAATGGCCATCCTGTATGATGACCCGCAGCGGGCAGCTTCTGCTGAAGCTACTTTGTACACGCTCCGGCAAGGCCGCCGAGCGGCGGAGGAGTACGCGTCTGAGTTTAGGCGCTGGATGGGGGACACACGCAGGAACGAATTCGCACTCCTGCATCAGTTCCGTATAGGCCTATCAGAAGGTCTGAAGGATGAGCTCGCCCGGGTGGAGGTGCCTGAGACTTTAGAGGACTTAATAGCACTGACCATTAAAATTGACCGTAGACTGCGGGAACGCAGGTTTGAGAGGTCCGGCCAGGGTCAAGGAAATTCCTGGGGGTCTTTTCAAGGTCCCAGTCAAGCACCTAGGCCAAACGTCCAGAACCGGCCACCTGGAGATATCCCTGAACCCATGCAACTCGGCCTGGCACGGCCTAAACTATCTCCAGAGGAATATCAGCGCAGACGATCCCAGAACCTGTGCCTTTACTGTGGTGAAGCTGGCCATATGGTACGATCCTGCCCGCAGAAACTGAGTAAGTGCACCTCTTCTTCCTTATCCATTGGCAATGTTGGTCCATCCCAATACTTAGTGGTGCACCTTTCCTTTCAGCTTCCAGAAAGGACCGTGGAAGTATCGGCCATAATTGATTTGGGGGCATGCAGCTGCTTCTTGGACATTAATTTTGCTCACCAGCAGGGTATTCCTCTCCAATTTAAACAGAAGGGGTTCAATATTTATTTGGCCGACGGTTCCCGAATAAAATCGGGGGTAGTGAACCAGGAAACCCCCTCCATCACCACTGTCATTGCCGGCCAGCACCAGGAACTCCTTCGCCTGGACGCTATAGCTTCACCCCTCTTCCCAGTCATTCTGGGGCTCCCATGGTTACGGGCCCATAACCCCCAGATTGACTGGGAAACCGGAGTAATCTCGTTCCTTTCCCCATACTGTTGGGTATACTGCCGCACTTCGGGCCCGGGGATCCCCCAAATCCTCCTGTGCTCTGAGGGGGAAGCTGAACTAAAACAAGTAATCCCTGCAGTCTACCATGGGTTTCTAGATGTGTTCAGCAAACGGGGAGCCGATTCTCTACCCCCCCACCGCCCTTATGACTGTCCCATTGACCTGTTACCCGGTTCAGAAATTCCTTTTGGGCGAATCTTCCCCCTTTCAGAGCTCAAACTGGGGGCCCTAAAGGAATATCTCGATGACAGTCTCCAGAAGGGGTTCATCCGCCACTCCACTTCACCGGCGGGGGCGGGAATTTTCTTAGTTGAAAAAAAGGACAAAACCTTAAGGCCGTGTATAGATTACAGGGAATTGAACAGGGTCACGATAAAGAACTGTTACCCACTGCCGTTAGTGCCAGAGTTGTTCCAAAGTTTAAAAACAGCAGTGGTTTTTACAAAGCTGGATTTGAGGGGGGCGTACAACTTGGTTCGCATAAGGGAGGGGGACGAGTGGAAGACGGCCTTCCGCACCCGCTTCGGCCATTTTGAATATTTGGTCATGCCGTTCGGGCTGTGTAATGCTCCGGCCACGTTTCAACACTTTGTAAATGATATTTTTAGAGACTTTCTGGATGTCTTTGTTATCGTTTATTTAGACGACATTCTGATTTTCTCCCCTTCTTTGGGGGAACACAGAATACATGTAGCAAAGGTATTGGGGCGATTGCGGCAGCATGTCAGAGAAATTTTGTTTTGAACAATCCAGCATTGCCTTTTTGGGCCTGATTATCTCCACCGCGGGGGTCGCGATGGATCCCCAGAAAGTCGCCGCAATACTTGATTGGCCTGAACCCACGGACAGGAAAGGCATCCAACGATTTGTCGGTTTTGCGAATTTTTACCGGAAGTTCATCAAGAACTTCTCGGGTCTGGTCTCTCCCATTACTCAGCTAACCAAGCTGGGAACTCGGTTCAGATGGACACCAGAGGCGCAGGAAGCTTTTGAAGCCTTGAAGAAGCTGTTCACCTCGGCACCCATTTTGGGTCACCCAGACGCCGCCCTGCCCTATATCTTGGAAGTAGATGCATCAGAGAATGCGGTAGGTTCCATCCTCTCCCAGCGGAAAGGCACCAAGGAACTGCTCCATCCTGTAGCATTCTTCTCACGGAAGCTTACCCCAGCGGAGAAGAATTATGATATCGGGGATCGAGAGCTACTGGCGATCAAGACGGCGTTAGAGGAATGGAGGTACCTACTGGAAGGTGCGGTGCACCCCATCTTAATATTTACTGACCACAAAAACTTGGAATATCTGAGAACCGCCAAGCGTCTTCGCCCGCGACAGGCAAGATGGGCACTATTCTTTTCAAGATTCAACTTCCACATTACGTACCGGCCTGGATCAAAGAACACTAAGCCCGATGCGTTATCACGTATGTACGAGGATGCCAAGGAGATCCCAGTACCCGACACCATCCTGTCCTCGGGTAACTTCTTGGCCCTTCAGTCGGACCTTCGTTCCAAGCTAATGGAGGCATCCACAACCATCTCTACCCCAGGCGGAGGGCCGCTCCAGAACAAGGGGGGACTCCTATGGAGGGAAGATCGAATTGTGGTGCCGGAGGAAGCCCGAACCCTGGTCTTGGGGCATTGCCATGACCACCCGATGGCGGGGCACTTTGGCCCAGAAAAGACCCTGGAACTTCTCCGACGCTCATTCTGGTGGCCGGACATGGCTAAAGATTGTAAGGGCTATGTAAGGTCCTGTATCACCTGCCAGAAGAACAAGCCAGCAAGAAACAAGGTTTGGGGTCTGCTGCGACCCTTACCGATTCCTGAACGGCCTTGGCAAAAGATCTCGTTAGATTTTATAGTCGAGCTTCCACCATCACTAGACCACACGGCAATCCTGGTGGTCGTGGACCACTTGTCCAAGATGGCCCACTTCATCCCGTTGAAGAAAACCCCCTCGGCGGCCGAGACTGCGCGAGTCTTCATTCGTGAGGTAGTAAGGCTGCATGGGGTCCCCGAAGACATTGCCTCGGACCGGGGGGTCCAGTTCACGTCCAGATTTTGGAGAGCACTGTGCAAAGCCCTGGACATCAAATTGTCTCTCTCCTCTGCGTTCCACCCTCAAACTAACGGTCAAACCGAAAGGACCAATCAGACCCTAGAGCAATACCTAAGATGCTACACTTCATTTACTCAAGATGACTGGATGCCACTTCTACCCCTAGCGGAATTTGCGTACAACAACGCCCGCCACTCAGCGACGGGACAGTCCCCGTTCTTTGCCAACTATGGCTTTCACCCAGTCTTCCTCCCGGATTTGGTCACGGAATGCCCAGTACCAGCAACGCAAGATGTGGTGACGTTCTTCTCCGCGAACAATAAGAAGCTTCAAGAGGCCATCAGTCGGGCCCAGGAAGACTACAGGAAGGCATTCAATAGGAAACGGAGAGGAAATCTGGTATTGCGGCCTGGGGAGAAGGTTTGGCTAGCGACGTCCAATTTAAAAATGCTTTGCCCGTCAAAGAAATTGGGACCCAAATTTATAGGCCCCTTCTGCATTAAACGGATGGTTAACGAAGTGGCCTACGAACTCGTCCTTCCTGACACGCTCAAGATCCACCCAGTCTTCCATGTGTCCCTGCTGAAGCCAGTAGTCCCTGATGCCTTCCCTGACCGGGAATCTAGACCCCCGGAAGCCGTAACGGTCGAGGGAGAAGAAGAATTTGAGGTTGAAACAATCCTGAAGTGTCGAAGGAGGGGAGGCCAGACCCAATTCCTTATCAAATGGAAGGGCTATGGCCCTGAGGACAATTCTTGGGAACCAGCCCATAATGTCCATGCACCCAGACTTGTCCGGAGGTTTTTTCGCGATCACCCGTGGTCGAGAGATCGGGTGGGCATCCGGAGGTTGCCCGTAGGGGGGGGACAATGTCAGGGATCTCTCCGATCCCCGCCGCGATGGTCCCGGCGCAGGCGCAGTGCACCGCCCTGTGCAGGGACACGGGCACTAGGTCCGGGCCGGCCGCGGCGTTCGAGTTCGCGCATGCGCAGTAGAAGCCGCAGCCGCCCGCTGGGCACCAATGGCAGCGCAGGGCGGGATATTTAAATGGCCCTGAGCTGTCATTCAGTGCCTTCTGGTCTTCCCTGCATCCTGTGAACCTGTGAACCTGTGAATTGTAAGTTGTGACCCGGATTGTACCTGACCTTGCTGTTTTCTCCTATCCTGACCCTTGCTTTGCCTGACCTCTCTCTTGAATGCCCCTGATTGGATTTGACCTGCTGTTGCTGACCTGGCGTGTGACCCGACCATTCTATGCCCGCTGCCTTGTACCTTGCCGTTCTCTCTGTTACCGACCCGGCCCGTCTGACCTTGCTCATCCATCCATCCATCCCTTGCAGTGGGGTCTTCTGACCTCCTCACATCAGACTCTTCCCCGCGGGAGCCCTTGGCACATACCACTACCACTGCCGGACGCACCCAGTAGCCACGACCTGGTCTCGGGGGGCTCCAAGTCCATCCCCACCATCAGGGGCCCTGGTGAACAAGCACCCTGGGACTTAGATTCCGTGCGCTGGGGACGCCTATTCATTGGAGTGCTGGGGGTACCGCCAGGCGGTCCCTTACACCCCCACTATAATGTAAAGCGCTGAGCAAACCGTTGGCGCTATATAAATCCTGTATAATAATAATAATCCCTAATTCTACTTCCCCTGGGCCAGAGAAGGGAGAGGGCAGTCAGGTGCAATACCCAACTAGTTCTCATCTGGGACTACCTAATTGCAGATCTTGGAATTCCTTGCCAAGAGATACCCTTAAGACAGCCAGGTGAAAGAGGAACGATTCATCTGGGGCCCTGAGGTGGTCCACCAGAGGGGAAACCAGTGCTCCTTAAAGAGACAGTTGCTACTTTTTTTAGTCCACATTTTTGTACAGTTTGCTGAGAAGTTTGTCCTCAAGTTTACAGTTCTTTGGGCATCCCATATATCCCTAGACTCCATCCAAGTTGTTAACCCCTAATAAAAACAACAAAACCAAGCACCAGGATTGTTTTACTGACTCTTTGTGTAAAGATGTGTAAAATGCAAGTTGCCTGGCCGTGCAGAGGGGTTGAGCGCAACACATGCAACAAAAAGTACAGCGCCACATTTTGCTGTATGAAAAAAAGGCTCAGTCCTGCTTCCACCAGAGCATGGTATCTTTTACAGATCCCCCTTCACCTCTCCACACATTCACATCAAACAGCTGAGCGTATGGTTGCCATTCTTGGAAACCCTCCTGCTTAGCAGATCCCTTGTAATGATATATGGAACAGACTAACCAACATCCAATGGATAGAAAGCAGATGCGCTATCGCCTTTTTAATCTCTGTCTTCATGTAAAACATGAAATGTACACACGAGGAAACCAGGGTGGGCTGCCGCCACACAAATGGATATATCAGAACAGGATACACTTTTAAACTTCATGGGAAGACTGTTCAGACCTCTCGAAATTAAAACCAGCCTGCACCAATTTTTTTTATTTTTTGTAGGCGGGAGGAAAGATTACCTGCGAGAGCCAGCCGTGAAATTAAATTTGCTGCAGCAGGGGAAGGCAGCACAGTCTAGAGATATTTAGTGCGGCAGAAGGAGCGTTTTGCACTCTTTTTGCCAAATAAAATAAACACCAGTTAACTTCCAGCTACTGGTAGGCTGTGGCCTTCATACCCTCCAGCTGTAAAGTATCAGTTAAGGGTTGTCTCCTATTACTATACTAACAAACTTCCAACTTCTCAACAAGGAGTGAGGAGGGAGGGGTGACCTTATGATACCATTAGAGTATGCTGCTTTCATTATAGGGGAAGCAGGGGCCTTGTTCCCTTTGTTTCTTTTGTCTTATAAGCTCAGGATGGAATTAGAACAAAAGAAAAACTCAACAAATCTGAGCAAAAAAATAGAAAAATGCAATTAAAGCAGAAATCCAGCCAAAAAACCCCCCAAAAAACAAGATAATAAATGAATAATGCAATAAAAGCTAAAATAACAAAACCAACTTTTGCTGCAATATTCACCTTCAACCCAGAGATTTCCACGGCAGTACTTTTTTCTGCCACTAGATGTCATTAGTCTGATGGCCAATATCATTCGACCTGCTTCCTCTGAGCCCAAGCATTCCTGGACCCGCCCCCAGCCTGTGACTGGACAGTGAAAGGAGAAGTGGCACAGTCTCTGTCACTTTGCTTTCTCCTCCTATCAGTATGCTTCCTGTGAGTACATGAATTGATTTTTCCTCTCTGACAAACAGGAACTGCAAGAGGCTGATACCAGGTACATTCAGGTACGTACACTGCTTGTATTTAAAAAAAAATATATATATATATAATTTAATAATGTATCAATGATTACAGAGTGTAAAATACTGTATTATCTCGATATTTTGTTTAACTTGTACTGTTAAAAAGCAGATATTAGATATTAGGTTAAGGAAAGCTACTAACACAGAGTTGAATTATTTTATGTCTTTTATATCTGCCTAGAGTTCACCTACAAAATAATTTGTAAACCCTTACATACACCCAATGAAGTGCCTGGTCTCAGGTTATACACAGAGATGAAACAAATGCTCCTGCATAAGTTGTACTTGTTTATTTGTAACCATCTCATATCCACAGGCTTTCAAAGTATATTGTTTATGCAGCATTCCTGATTGTCAAAAGGCAGGGATCAGGGATCTGATGTCACACATTGCACAGCATAGAGCAGGTAGCTAAATATAATTTGAGACCTGAGTGGAAAGAATAGAAACTCCCTCATGTATATTATATTTACCTGCTCTATACTGTGATTTTGCACAGTGCAGAACCGATCCTGCTTTTCTCAGGTAGCCTGCTGGTGCTTCTGGCCTCTCCCTCCTGCCGAGTGCCCCCAGAGCAAGCAGCCTGCTATGGGGACACCCAAGCAGGCTCGCTCTCGAACCACCGCTCTGCATGTCTATTCACACACAGAGCCTGTGGCTTGGCCCTGCCCCCTCTCTCTCCTCATCAGCTCACTCTCTGTGATTGACAGCAGTGGGAGCCAATGGCTCAGCCAATGAGGAGGCAGAGTACCCAGAGAGCTGAGGCTCTCCTGCAGATCGCTGTATCGCGATGGGGCTCAGGTAAGTATTAAGAGGGTCTGGGGGCTATTGCACACAAAAGGTTTTTTACTTTCATGCATAGAAAGCATGAAGGTAAAAAATGTTAAGCCTTAAAAACTTTAACTTAAAATGACCAACGTTGAGATGTTCCAGTCATTGGTGACGAAACGCGTTGGTGCAGCTATGGCGTGTGATGTCATCTCACACCAGGATGCAGCAGCCATCTTGTGGGTTTGAAACATCTTATCTGGTATGATGACATGCTGATTCTAACAATTGATATGTGTACGTGCATTTCTTTGAATAAATAGCTTGTTTTATTGGCCTACTAAACTATGTGATGGTTTTTTTCTCCTTGGGTTATCATCTCCTGCCGATTAGGCTGTATCGCTCTGTAATTTATTGGAAGTTAGCCTGGAGGAAAGATCTATGGAGAGTCTTTCTTTAAAGTTTGTGTTGGTTCTACTCTGCGCTGTTGGACCATTCCTTTTTAGGGGATCAACAAGTTCTGGTAAGAGGCTGTGTGTTTGGGTTGGTGAAGGTTCTTCCTCCTATAACACCTTTTTGAACATCAATATCTACAGTGTAGCCTATTGAGGCTCTACAGGTGGACTCTATTATATCTTTTTTCTAGCTGAAGTGCGCCATTTACTTGTGGAAGGGACTAGTTATCACATCTTTCAATGAAGTGTTATCGCTTTTTTAGCATTGGCTCTGCACCATTTTCTGTATATATATATATATATATATATATATATATATATATATAAAAAGACATTGAGCCTTTATTTGAACTGTAATTCAGTCCAGGTGTTCTGTAAGCTATTTAACCCTTATAGAGATTTTAGAATTCATCAATATACAGTACAAAACCTTATTACATTAGAAAAAGGGTAGATATAATAATGGTGCTCTCATATTTTGCCCAGCAAAGATAATGGCACAAAGGTGGAGATATCGTACCTGGAAGCTGTACCAAGGGCGGTAATCCAAGCCTGGAAGATACCAGCCAGGAAGGAGAACGGGCTTTTCCTGGTGATTGCGAAGTACAGTAGTGGCAAGAAGATGGCTCCATGGATGATTAGTCCAATGATGACAGTAACCATGTACATTCCCAGCTGCCTTGCGACCTGTTCCAGGTCTTTAATGGCGATGATTTTCCCACAGATTAGACAGGCGATACCAAAAGGAGAGTACCTAGAAACACATTGGGCTCATTAAACCAAACAAAAAATGTTAATGTAGTGCAATCGGCCCCTTTTATGTTACATAATCCTCTGGTGTATGGAAAAAATACTTGCAAATAAGGCATTTTTGTAAACTACTAGAATACTGCAAATATCCAGGTTCTAGATTTCCCTAATTTATAAGGTATAGCAATGTGCTTTACAAATGGGCTCCACAGGATCAGGGGTCCAAAGCTGACAAATCACAATAGTCATGAATGGGGACTGTTTAATCAATATTTTTGATAGAATTTTTTCTAGTTACAAGAGTACAGATGACCATTCCTGGATCCCCCCTTCCTTCCCCTAAACTGATATGAAAATAGATCAACCCTTTAACAGTGAGGAATACTATGAAAATGACATATTCATATCTAAAAATAAATGATTGACACGGTAACACAAATGCCCCAAACTAGACATCGGGACGGTAACATATGGAGTTGGACATCGATCCCATCTCCTGTGTTCCATCTGTTACCTCTTGACCTCTACAGCCATGTATGGTGGGTATCCATCAGCTGAGGTCATATACCCCTATGGGGGTATCTTTGTAAATTACTACTTCTGTTTTTTTCTAATATATGGTCATGCATTATGTTAGATTCATGAATTTTCTGCTTAATTGTATTATTTGTATATTATTATATTTTGTTTCTTTTTTTTTAGTCAGTTGCACCCCTTGAACTCCTGAAGAAGCTATCTGCGAAACATGTTGGGATATCATCAACACCCCCCCCTCCCATTTTTCTTTGACTACACTGTTTGTTGTGTAATAATCCATACTATATACTGTTGATATTCATAATGATCTATGTTGGGGGGGAAATGATGTTGCGTGATTCTGAGCTGCTTATGGTTTATTTCTGCAATGATAATGGTTTTTAGAGGAGTTTTCCCCCAGTACATTTTAATGAAATTTTTGGAATGAAATTTTGGTTTTAGAAAAGGCTTTTTTTTTTTAGTGTTTTCTGAGGAGAGGTTTTCAGCACCATTTAAACTCACAATCATCCTTCTTTTGGTTTATTTTTGATATGCTTCTGGGACGGGGAGCTGATTCATTCAATTGGACCTGTCACTTTTTTCTTGGGACTGTAATATAACTTAAAGATGAATTCCAGATATGCATATTTTATACAGTTACATTGGTCCAGCCTGGACTACTGTAACTATGTATACACCATACCTGTCTGAAGCCCCTGAAAGCTTGAAATCTCTGTGCATTCTGATTACAGGAGGTTGGCTGCTTGGCACGGGTGCCATTAACAGCATTTTTTGAATGAATGCAAAGTGTTCTCTGACTGGATAAAGTGGAAAGGCAGGCAGTGAGGTCACACTCTCCATCTTGTATAATTAGAGAACACTTTGAATTCATTCAGAAAATGCAAACCATTCTCTGAATGGTGCCCATGATAAGTGGCTGACCTCCTATGCTTAGAATGCCGCAGGACACAAAAGCAAGTGCGTATCGCTGGTGCAGTGGCGTCTACTTCAGTAATTTCCAGCTTCCAGGGGCATCAGCTAGGTATGAATCCACAATATAGTTAGCCGACAACTCAGAAGTTTCTTAATGTAAATGAATTTTGGTTACATAAATACAGGAGCCACAACGCGTTTTGGCTTTACAAAGGCTTGTAAAAGGCTTTGTAAAGCCGAAACGTGTTAGTTTGTGGATCCTGTCTTTATGTTCAATAAAGATTTACATTAAGAAGCTTCTGAGTTGCCAGCTACCTATATTGTGGATTCATGCTGTGAGGAGTGAACACCTTAGCCAGTGTGCCGGTCTCCTGTCTCCACGTTTTGAACAGAGCAGTTGAGCTTGGGTTTGTCTCTACCTCAGCTAGGTATGGTATATACCTGAACCAAGCTGGACCAATGTAACTATGTATAAAATACCCAGAGCTGGAATTCATCTCTATATGATAAGGCTGCCATACAGAGCTTGTATTTCTTTTGTTGGGCTCATGGGCTGAACAAGAGAAAATCAATCGATTTCCCCATCTATTATTGGAGAATTCTCCACTGACAGCATTATTGGAAAAGAAACGGTCATGCAACCTTGACAAGTCACACGCTCCTCGAACCTTGGAGAAGATGTTGCCCCAGGCCCCCTTCAAAGTTGGAAACATGTCTGATGGCCTGAGCTAGGATCAGTTTACCATCTCACACTACTTTTGGTACACACCCTAAGTGCCTCCGTACACACCAAACACAGAAAGGCTTCTTCACAGTAAGAGATGTGAAAATGTGGAATAGACTCCCTCAAGAGTTGGTTCTGGCCAGCTCAGTGGATTGCTTCAAAAAAAGTCCTGGATTGTTTCTTAGATAGAGAATATAACTGGATACTAACATTTATAGGTAAAGTTGATCCAGGGAATATCTGATTGCCTCTCAGGGGATCAGGAAGGAATTTTTTTCCCCGCAGGAGCAACTTGGATCATGCTTTGCTGGGTTTTTTTTACTTCCTCTGGATCAACTATGGGTATAGGATTATAACTTTTTTTTTCTATGGTTAAACTGGATGGACTTTTGTCTTTTTTCAGCCAGACTAACTATTAAACTATGTAATATGGCACCTTAGATTGCACACTCCTTGAGGGTCAGGGAGAGACTGATGTGAATGTACAATATATATATACATACATGTAAAGCGCAGAGTAAATTGATGGTGCTATATAAGTACCTGTAATAATAATCATTTTGATTTTCTATTAAAAAACTATACTCAAAAAAGGGTTACTATACACGAAAAAGTTCAGGAAAAAAAACTCCTTACAAGTGAAGAATATATACTGTAAGTAGTTTAGCAATTTTTTACTACAGATTCATAACATTTCCCCGTCATGGGAAAAATGTGGTTTGCCTTACTTTTTAAGTTTTTTTCTCCTTAAATTCTTTTCCTTAAGTTTTTTGTTAATTTAATTGTTAAATATAGTCGCCTGAGCAATTTAAAGTGAAACTAGCTGCAGGATCTCCTTCCTTTAGACATGGATGAGCCATAGAAAGGACCTCACCAAAAATGAGATATAAGTAGCATAACAGAATTTCTAGGAGAGTATATAATGAGTACAGAACTTTATCAGGTTGTAAGGAAGAGAAAATTGACCGTTTGAGGGCTGGTTCACACAATGAAACACTGCGCCACAAAGTACGGATTTCCATACGTTTAGGCATCTTGCATTAGACATAATTAAAATGAATGAGCTGCAATGCACCTCAACACAAGGAAATCTAGTGCATTCCCCTTAGTATATCACAACAGCTGTAAACTGAGATGGAAATGGATTTTTAATTAATTTGGGATCATTCTTGATTCTGAGTATTGAGCTGCAGGCACACTTTATTTGTGCCTTAAGCCATGTTGTTGAGGCACATTAGTGAGAACTGTGAATAGGCTGGAACACACAAAATTTTGGGTCATGCTGAATTTTATGTGAAAAACTCAATGCACAGACCCAGAGCAAATATGTAACAAGTGATATTAGGGCCCGTGATCTTTGTACATTGGCTCAAAGAAAAAAGCCAAGCACCCAGCCTTGTCAGAGGTTAGTAAAGGCAACCCAACTATATTTATCTCAATAAAGAGTTTCTTTAAAATCTGTAGTATATCACATTTCAAATTAAAATGTGCAGAAAACCCACAAAACACATCAGTCCCAGTGTGTCAAAAATGGAACAAAACCAATTCAACACCCAAAAGAGGGAGCAATGTCAATGACCAAGGTACATAAGTGGAGCTGGGAATATCCTGAGTCCCTGAAAGAGACCAGAAAATGCTTGTAGTTTCAACATATCAGCATCTATCAAAAGCATAAATTTCAGATTTGGGTGGAATGACCTCTCAAAATGATTTGGAAGGTGATGTTTGTTTTTAGTATCTACGAATCAGGCCAAACCTAATGATCTGCTGTCACTGATATAAACCACAAAAGTCTAAACAATAAAACAATCTATAATAAGGAACCAGATGTGATTTCAGGGGGAAGTTAGAATGTAGCAATTTGTGAAACTGGGAACGCATTGTTCTCTCTAAACTGTTTTGCAAATGGCTCTTTTCTTAAGGAGAGATCAATGGCTGTGACAGTTCCTGAGCTCATTTCCTCTGTGAACATGGAGCCTGTCCACCTGTATCCAGTCCAGGATCTCCCAAGAGACCTCATTGTCTCTTGGATACTGAACCTGCTGCTTTCGCAAGAATTGACAAAGAACCCGTGATAAACCGTGAGGAAATTTTGTCCCCTGAGGTGGCTTCTAACCTCAGACAGGATGGTCATTGTTCAACCTGCAACTAAGGCCAATAGGAAGTGTGTTGCCAGTTGCAGCATTGCATTCAGCTACAAGATTTTGGCAACATGTGAATCTGAACCTGAGGGTGAATGGAGCTGGGCATATAATGAGACTGATTTATGAGAAGTGGAAGGAAAAAAATAACCTTCAGAATGATACAAAGCCAGGGCAGAAGGGCGTCATGTTGGGAAAGAGTTGTGAAAAATCAGGCCTGAGAATGTTAAAGAAAATTTAGGAGGTAGAGAAATGGGAAGGGGTTCTACCTTATGGGCCTTCAAGGGTCATGTAGAAGGTGGAGCCATGTAGAAAGCTTGCTGAAATTAGTATGAATGCAAGCAGAAACAGAATGTGGTCCTTGTAAGCATTTTGTCCTGTTTTTCAGCCTACTTTATTTGGTAGGAAAAGCAATATGTCATGGAAGCTTGGCTGGTAGGAGGTCTTTTTAGGAGATGTAGAGTTTAAGTGCAGTTGACAAAAAGGGGGCCATTTATTGTGTGGTTTCACTAGGCACCCAAAGTACTATTTTAAAATGAACCTACACTATGTCCATACAGGGTAAAGCAGTCCTTCTCAAGCTTTGCAACACAGAGGAAACCTTGAATTAACTTTCTGGCTTCAGGGAACCACTGATAAAAAATAACTATATTTACAACTCATGATACATTAGTGTGATGGTCAGTGGGAAGAACGCTCCTTACACTTGTGGTCACTAGGAAGATTTACCCCCTTTCACATAGCTAAAAAGATCAATGGTGTCAATGGGAACTTATCTGAAAGGCACAAATTGCTCATTATTTAAGGAACCCCTAGAAAACTCTGGAGGGACCCTAGGGTTCCTCAGAACCCTGGTTAAGAAACTCTGGGGTAAAGCTTTACTTTAACCTTTTGTATAGAATGTATTTCTAATGATCAGGGAGTGGGATCATAAATGGTTCAGAGTACTGCAGGAACAGTTGCAACTGGGCCACTTGTGTACGCTTTAGTATGCCAGCCGTAATGTATTTTGCTTTCATTTCAGCACCGCAAAAAAGACTCATGCATCAACTCATACACTCTCACGGCTTCAACTACCACCTCTATGCCGACGACACACAAATCTATCTCTCAGCCACCCACCTCACCCCCTCGGTCTCCACCCGAATCACACACCTGTTGAGCGACATATCAGACTGGATGTCGCTCCACTTCCTTAAACTGAACCTCTCCAAAACCGAGTTTCTTGTCTTCCCTCCAGCCCGGACACCACCCCCCATTGACTTCTCCATCATGTCCAACAACGCCACCATCAAACCCGCCCCGCAGGCCAGAGTACTTGGTGTCATTTTGGACTCCAACCTATCCTTCCAGCCCCAAGTCCACTCTTTAAAAAACTCGTGCAGACTCCACCTCCACAACATCGCCAAAATCCGCACGTTCCTAACTCCAGAAACCACTAAACAGCTCATCCACTCCCTCATCATATCACGACTCGACTACTGCAACTCCCTCCTCACTGGCCTGCCTCGCCGCTGGCTATCCCCGCTTCAGTCCATCCTGAATACGGCTGCCAGACTCATTCACCTTTCCAACCGCTCCGTTTCTGCCACCCCCCTCTGCCAATCCCTCCTCTGGCTTCCGATTGCGCAACGGATCAAATTCAAAATCCTAACGCTGACGTACAAAGCTGTCCACCATACTGCCCCGAACTACATCACTGACCTAATATCCAAGTACTGCCCAGCACGCACACTCCGCTCCTCACAAGACCTCCTTCTCTCTAGTTCCCTGGTCTCCTCCTCCCATGCCCGCCTCCAGGACTTCTCCAGGGTGTCACCCATCCTCTGGAACTCCCTGCCCCAACCCATCAGATTATCACCTACTCTCCTCTCCTTTAGGCGCACACTGAAAACCCATCTCTTCAGGGAAGCCTACCCCGCCCCCTGCTAACTTGCCGACCTCCTCCACTCTTCCTACCACTCCATCCCCCACAGCTATCTCCTCCTGTGCCACCATCCCCTCCCTCCTAGATTGTAAGCTCGAAAGAGCAGGGCCCTCGATCCCCTCATGTTTTGCATTGTATTGGTATTGTTCTGTCACATGTTCTGTTCCCCTCTGTAATGTACAGCGCTGAGCGAACTATTGGCGCTTTATAAATACTTTATAATAATAATAATAATAACTTACCACATGATCATAGTCACAAGTTTCATGACAATCTCGTTGAGGATGTTGAAGAATTCCACCATCAGCCGTGCCTGTTCCCCCATCTTTCCCATTGCAATGCCAAACGCTATGAAGAAACCAATCAGACCTGCATGCAGATAAGACACTGGGTCAGTCATTGGTCCATAATGAAGTTTAAAAGTCTCCTCTTTCTGGCACATCCCAGGTATTCTACAGCGAAACTCTGCATTAAAGTGTATGTTGCCCTAAGTATTTTATTTCTATGTGTGTGTATTTAAATATGTGTATAATATAAACCATAGTCTCTATCATTTTCATATAGTGTTTGCATATAAAGTACCTGGTTGATCTTGCCAATCACACTTCTTCTAAACTGACCACACAAAGCACAGAAGCTGATCTCTGCTTGCGTGGTCAGTTTTCATCCCCTGGTTGGCCATTCAGAGCTACAGGACACAGCATGCCTGTATTGGGTTATTTGTTAGGCCACCACGCCTCCCGACCAATGACAGCCTGCCTCTAGCACACATCCCCTCCCAATCACAGCCTTCCTCTTGAACATACCCCCTGCTTAGGTGCAGTCTGCTTCTTGCCTCAGGCTGAACAGACTTTGTAATACAGGCACAGTATCTTGTAACCCTGCCCCCACTATAAGAAAGAACAGGTGCATGGTCCCATAATATAACTTTTTAACCTTATAAGACAGGTAAGAAAGATAATTTCTGAAATTAGCAAAAGCAGTTATTGTGCCTGCACAGTTAAAACTGTCATGAGATAAAGTAATATCCTCCAAGAATATAATTCAATTAAACATTTCTTACATTTCAGGTGACTAAAGGAGGACTGGGAAGGGGGTAAAGGGGCATCTGCCCCCTGGTCCAGTAATAATACTAAAATATGTTGGCCTGGTGGCCCTGAATGGAAATATTTCACCATTCAGGCACTGCACAGAGAAGAATTTACAGTTGGTGACACGAGTTTGGCATTATGTAGCTCCCTGCTCCCTATTTAGACCTGTGATCACACCATCTGGGAGAGGGAAGTCTTCCTGCATCAACCTTCTTGCAGCTCTGAGGTGTCATTTGACTGAATACCGTGACCATAAAGGAAGATAAAGCCAGCCATAGATGACTAGAATCTCAGAGGGTTCAACAGGGACCAGTCAAGATTCGATCCACCTATGTGCAGATTGATTGTGCCCAAGTCGATTTATTGGTCAACTTGCATACAACCAACATGTCGGATTTCAAGCACGCCATTATTACATAGGCTATAGCATATCATCTGCACTAAAGCACCGCTAACACTACCCTAATACCTAACTCCTCTCCTACACAAACATTTCAATCTTAACCCCAAAAAATGACCCTAACACCTAATAACCCCCCCCTCCCCTTCAACATTACATCCCACTTTACTCCAGACACTTAACCCTTACAGTGACCCTTTTTTCTATACTTTCCTTTCTGCCAGCCCAATTATTTATAAAGCCACCATATCCATACTCAGCCGCTGCAAGTATTCTATTCTATTACACACCAGGTATGTAGAATACTTGCTCCCCCTACTGCTTGCTGTGGCTCCTCCTACAGGCTTGCACAAGTAGTGATGGCGGAAGGAGGAACCACAGCGGCTGAAGGGGGAGGAAGCATTTAACATACCTAGAAGTGGAGAATACTTGCAGCAGGTGGGGAGCAATGACATGGGAGCTCTTCAATACACAGAGCATCATAAAGGTAGTTAAATAAGTGCTTTTTTTTTTTACAAGTGGCCTTGTTCACACCATGGTGCAGACACGTTGGTTTTTCTACATGCGTTCTGCAAGGGCACATAAAATCAACTGTTCAAATGTGCCCTGTTCACACCACAACACTAGTATCACGTGCAGATTTTTTCTGTGCAGGAATCTGCAACGGGAATAAAACTCTTCGAAGCACGCAAAAAAAAACTGATGTCTCTGCTAGTGAAATCTGCTCATCAGTTTCCATCTATTGGATCTGTTTGCACGTATGGTGTGAACGAGGCCCTAAAAGTGCCTCTTTGCCTACACAGTCACTTTAATCTGTCTCTCCAAATCCCCTGAGACTAGCAGTTACAGACAGCAGTGCCTTAGCTCTCACACCGCAGATACACAGCTATAAAGGCTGTAGGCACGGGATTAAAACAAAAGTGAACAGCGAGCGCTAATCTGTGAACTTTGATAATGGAATCAGAAAAAAATATAGTAAATATATACTGGGTTTGCTACGCAATAATAACTAATAATAACTAATAGTAAAAGTCAAACCTTAGCATTACCTGGTTATAAGCTAGGATGTTACACAAGGACACAAAAGTAACAAAAAAAACTGGGGAAATTCCTGAATAGTGTCTAAAAAACTCTTTAGAATCCTGATGTGCCTCCACGTGACAAATGGAGGTGAGTAGTGAGGACGTCAATTTCCTGTAGTTATTGCAAACAAGCATGCGGAGGCACACCAAGGCCAGGGTATCCATACGCACACTCAGATATCAGAGCACCGAAGCTTCATCCTGCTGCTGCAGGTGTCACACAGACAGTGCTGAGTTTTAGAGTTAGTTGAGTCATGCCTGAGAAACTAGTCCCCCATCAGCCCTGTTCCCCTTGTGATTGACAGCAGGCAGTGGAGAGATCCTATAGGGCAGCACAGTGGCTAAGTGGTTAGCACTTCCTCCTGGCAGCCCTAGGGTTGTTGGTTCAAATCCCAACCACAGCACCACCTGCCTGGAGTTTGCATGTTCTCCCTGTGCCTGTGTGGGTTCCCTCCGGGTACGCCAGTTTCCTCCCACACTCCAAAGACATACTGGTAGGTTAATTGGCTTCTGTCTACAATGTCCCTAGTATATGAATGTGAGTTAGGGACCTTAGACTGTACACCCCTTGAGGGTTAGGGACTGATGTGAATGTACAATATATATGTAAAGCGCTGCGTACATTGACGGCTCTATATAAGTACCTGAAATAAATAAATAAATAAATAATAGTCAATAGACAGCAAGCTATTGGCTATAGAATTCACCCACTGCCTGCTGTCAATGCCAGGGAGAGAGCAGACCTGATAGTGTCTCGGCTTTCCAATCAGACTCCTCCCACCGGCTGCTAGAAGGGTGTCAGCTGTAAAGATGACAGCATCCTTAAAAACCAGGGACAGGTGGGGAGGGGTAGTGGCAGGAAATGTGCAGCGCTGCTATGCAGTGTACAGAGACAGGTGCTTTGCCTGTCTCTGTACTCCAACTTAGAGTTGGTCTTAATTACCTCTATTTTTATTATCTATGAACTGTAGGTAATTATTTTTTTAATTTGATGCATTATTAAGAGTGAATCTGTTGATATGTTGAAACAGATGCCATGTTGTTTAATCTGGCTTAGACCATTTTAAAGGACCATAATGCCAAAAAAAAGTGTCGTAATGATTTTTTTGAATTCCCCCAATAAATCTCTAGCTAGCCACCATTAGAGGACTTGGACAGCCACAGCCTTGCAGCTTTAGTGCTCAGTATACCAAAAAAACACAAAGGGAAAACAAAGCTCTCTGGCATAGTGTAGACCTTCCAATAATATAAAAAACAACAACAATATTGCACTCACAGTTCAGAACATGTTTTATTGGCATAAGTGTGTAATGTGGTTTCCTTCTCTTGTTGCTCATGGACACCGAAATGCAAATCTAGTGGGGTACTGCTGCAGGCTGGACATTACAAGTCAACAGTCCTCTCCTACCCTTCCAATAAATGCTCTGTTGAATGGATGCCAATTATCCTCAAATAGCACAAGAAACTCCAAATACAATGGACCGTTGATTTTGGGGACCAACTGTTGTGTTTTCACAGCTGATTTATTTCCTATTCCAATGGTTTCAACACTTCCACATTCTATCCAAACTTTTGAAGATTGGTACTAAGGCTAACACTCACAATTTCCTAGGTGAAGCTTTCCTTGTAGTTCTGCTTTAATGATGACATATAGGGATGTAGGCAGGTTGCCTATTTTAGCTAGCGAGCAGTGGCTGTCCCAGACCAGGGGAAAGGATGTTCTGTCCACTTTCCCGGGCTTTTGGACCCAGTCTACCCACCCTGTGCTGCTAATATAAGGGGGGGTAGGCTGAGTACTGAGGCTCTTCTGCTTCCTTTTTGCCTTGGACTTTCTGTGAGTGGGGATTCACTGCCTTGAGAAAAGAGGTAACACTGTTTTATGGAGGGGAACCACTGGGCCTCGCAGTCTGCCCAAAAGTGCCAACTGATTTAGAGCACTGCCAGGTATGGACCCTCACCAGTTCATGGACTATCACCCTACTGAGGTTCGCCTGGGCAGCCCCATACTGTATAGTTAGTTAGGGGTAAGACTGTTTGAACCGTGTTGCACTTTATTTTGTCATGCTGCAGAACTTCCAGTAAAATATGTTGAACTTGTTCTAACCCTGGTCTGAAGTTACTAAAGAGGTGCATGAAGGATAAGAGGGCAGTTAAACTCACTTGGGTCAGTTAGGGCACATATGGGGTATGAAGCAAGTCAGTTGCATGAAGTCAACTTGGCATCGGAGCGGAAGAAATAAGCAGTTGCCACGGGTATCCAATGGACTGGTGTAACGTGAATAACAGCTTTTCGTGAAGCATGCTACCTGGGTCAGGTGAGGTGTCCTCCAGTAGTGAGGGGGTCGGTGTTCTACCTCCCTCCCCAGCGGTTGGTTTCTCATAACAACCAGGACTGAACCAGCGTTATGGAGACCCTCAGCCTAGCCGTCAGTACGGAAGAAGAGGAAGTTAATTAAGTGCATACATGGGGTACACATAGGTGCACGGCAGGACAACATTCTGTGACTGGGAGTGAGGTGGACGTGTTACATTGGATGGGTGCAATGGGCATAGGCTCAGCGGTGTCCCTCCTAAATGCAACAGTTACAAGGAGCTGTGTAGTGATACAG
Source organism: Staurois parvus (assembly GCF_062004578.1). Lineage (NCBI taxonomy): Eukaryota > Metazoa > Chordata > Amphibia > Anura > Ranidae > Staurois > Staurois parvus. The sequence goes on along the minus strand of NW_028317980.1, from coordinate 7,725,907 downwards.
AATGCAGCATTTCACAGAGGAATTCTGTACAACTGATTACTACACACAGTGCATGGCTCATCTCTAAGTCGGGGGGCCAGCCTTAACCTCTTCATGCCGAGTGTACGCAAAAATGCGGCCTCTCAGAGGCTGAGCCTTGACGCTGAGAGGCCGCATATTTGCGTACCATTTGTAAACAAACATGTGCTGAGAGCGCACGCCCTGCGCGCTCCCAGTACATGTGTTGGCGTCCTATGGAAAGGTCCTGATCTCTCCTAGAATTATCTCTCCTTGCGATTGGGACCTTTCCAATCATGTGACTGCCGTGACAGACAATCATGGCGGTCACATGCCCCTAGACCCTCCTTCTGGCATCAGAAACTCCTTAAAGGGCCAGGAGGTGCCAGCGTGAAGGGGTTAAGGTTCACATCACCTGAATGTGGTCTTCGCCTGGTTCTAGGGCATTGTTGAGCACACACACGGGACAGGTACCCCATGTGCAGGGCGAATGACCCAGTCCACACTCCCTGGCGTAGTCCAAGAACCCCGTAGGCTTACAGGACAATCTGCCCCGCCAGCCTACAGCGAGGAAGCAGAGAACTCAGCAGATGATACCCTCATTCTCTCAATGAAGGTAAGATTGGATGACACCAATGATTGGATAGAATGTGAATGTGTTGAAACCATTGGAACAGAAAGAAAATTACTTTGGGGATGTGGCATCCATTCAAAGATGCATTTAGTGACGTAAATCACGAAGCGAGGAAGTCAAGACTCGAGAGAAGACGGCTTGTTCTTAGTATCCTACCTGAGGCTAAGATCCCAATTGATTTACATGCTGATGTAAAACTCATTGAGGGGAATTTATCAAAGCTTGCGCAGCCAGAATCTGCAGCAGCTGAGCATGGCAATCAATCAGCTTTGATCTATCATTTTCAAAGCTTAACTGAACAAGCAGAAGATGATTGGTTACTATGCACAGCTGTTCCAGATTCTGTCTGCTCCAGTTTCGGTCAATTCTTCCTATTGAATTACGAGTCCAATCAATCTAATTTATCTCATTTTCCCCAGAGTTTAGTGAATGTGGTGAAGCTTCACAAAAAAAATACCCAATCAGGTGCAAGGAAAATAAAAAAAAACAACATTTCTGCTTGCACATGATTGGATGATGGAAACCAGCTTCACCAGATTCACTAAGCTCTGGGGAAAATGAGTGCAACTTAATTTGCAAAGTTCACAGTGTGACGGGAGTCACTTCGGGTGGGGGGCCCATGGAACACAGTTCACTTTGGAGGGGTGGGGAGACCCCTGTCTCAGCTCCCCATATCCCTATTATGTGTAAGTCACCCTGTGCCTGTTAGGGGTACAGGGTGAAATGTCCTAATATTGGGGTGGGGGGTTGTTTAATGCCATGTCCTTGCATCCCATTGTTCTATTGTGTGTCTTGCTTGGGAGCAAACTATTATGGGGTGTATGTGTTTGTGATGTGTGATGTATCTGCTGATGTGTCTCTTGTTGCTAGATGTGGTTTGTGTCCATATGCAGGGAGGGAGGAATTGTTCCCTTGAATGTATATATCTTGTATCTGTGTTAAAATAAAGTAGTCTTTTTCCTGATTTATTTCAAGACTGGTGTTGTCTAGTCTCATATTGTCAGCGGTGGTGTCCGTAGTCGGTGTTCGGACAGGGAAGCGGTATTATAACGGAAATACCCAAGTGTAGTCGGAGTCTGGTTCCGTTACCCACAGACAATTTGCTTTTAGCCCTGGTTCACACTGGATCGGACTTTCTGACGTCAAGTGAAGTTGCATGATTTGAAACCCTCATGTCAGTGCGACCTGGCAGACATCTGTGCAACTTCCTACACAGATGTCTATGCAAGTCATGCCTGAAATCTGAAAAAATAGTGCAGGAACCTTATCTTCAAATCAGTGCGGCACCGCAAAGTCCAAGTTGCCCTGATTTGAACGGTTCCACTGCCGACAATAGGGTGTGGCTTGTCATGCAATTTGAAACTGTCAAATTGCATGATGAGTCGCACCGGTGTTAACCTGGGCCTAGTAAATCAACCCCATTGTCTATAAACAGCTACAACATAACACTCCATTAGATAGGATAGGAAAAATGTACAGAATTCCATACCCAGGACGTTCATCCCATCTTTGAATTCCAGTTTCTTTTTGATTTCCTCTGTTGTTTTGACCACAGTCTCGCTCACTGTGTCGTTCATTGCGGCCATAAAGGAGTCGGTGACATTGGTTGGCTCTTCTACAGGATTTTCCACCACAACCTTCTTGGTGACCGTCTGAATCTGTGAAGCAGAGAAGAAGGTAAGAGTTTTAGCCCTGGTTCACACTGGGTGCCGCCGATCAGTGAGATTTCATGTGTGGCTTGCCAACATCTGTGCGACTTCATACACAGTTGTAAGTGCAAGTTGCACATGAAACACTAAAAATAGTGAAGGAACCTTTTTCAAAGTCGCTGCGTAAAGTTGCAAGGATTTGAACGGATCCATAGACACAAATAAGGTGGTGACTTGTCAAGCGACTTTGATCTGTCAAGTCACATGACAAGTTGCACCAGGAGCAAAAGGGGGCTTAAAAATGATGGCTGTATTCAAGTTTACTTGTCATATGTATTCAGGTTTGGTCAACCAGGCCTATTTATTAAGTGATACATAGATAGGGATACGTAGATAGGGAAACATGTATCCTTGACATGGCTGATACAAAAAGCTTGTCTTTAATTTTTTCAGTCTTTACTAAACAATATGACATTATTGTCTCACTTAATAAATCCTTGTGTGCAGAATGGATTAACCAGGAGATAAGTCAAATGTTTTGCTCATTCCCACTTTTGTAGAATCTGCTACTCTGAACTGAAATACTGAAATTTTGTGCAAATTTGACAAAATTGTTTGGAAAGGACTGGAGCAATAAACCAATGTCTGGATGAAAGATTGAATTATTTGGTTGGAAAGTTATGCTCTCTGTAAGGATCTCAAAGCTTAACTTTTAATTGAACTGGAATATGCTTTTAAAAAGAGTGGCAGTTGTGTGGACAAAAATGCCATGTTGATGTCAGAAGTCAGAGGAGAATGGGCAGACTGGTTTGAGATGATAGAAAGTCAACAATAACTCCTGTCAATATGGACCAAAATCTCTGAGAAATGTTTCCAACACCTTGTTGAACTTATGCCGTGAAGAATTAAGACAGTTCTGAAGGCAAAAGGGGGTCCAACCTGGTACTAGCAAGGTGTACCTAATAAAGTGGCTGGTGGGTGTATGTGCAAGGATTCCAAATAGAAATTCCATCTTTCTGAAAACCCTTTTTAGCTCTGTTGTCTATAACACTATTTAGGGACATATTATAAATCAGTGAAGGTGACTTTCACCAAACATTCAACGGTGGTGAATCAATTGCTCTAATTTAAAACACACACTTTAGTAATGTTCAGATGCCCCTATAAGTGTGTCAAGTACATTGTCAAATACAAGCCAGAGTTGTCCAGATTATATATTTTTAAGGGCCTTCATCAATCTGTAAAAATAGGGAAGTTGGTTACCTGCTGGAAACAAGCTTGCACCAAGTTCTCGGGGAAGAGATTCCTTATAAGATCCAAGAAGGCATCTAAGCTGGACACCTCATCGTTTTCTTGACCCTTCCCAAGCTGTTTCTTTAGTTTGGGGTCTCCAGGATGAATAGCCAAGACCAAAATTACTCCCAGCACAGCAGCGATAATGGTAGTAGCCATATAATATACCATTGCCCTGGTTCCAAGGCGTCCACTTGATTTGGCATCCAATCCAGCCAGGCCTGCAGGGTAAGAATGGAGAAGAATGGTATGTTAATTTTTCTAAGGGCAATTCTGATATTTGTGAGGTTTTATATGCTTCTTATCGAAATAACTGTCTTTAAGACAAAAGGTGCAATTTTTTTAGAGCACTGCTTACCCACAAGTAACATTTCTAGATGTAGCATAGCAAATTTGTGCTGTCTGAGTGAATGTCCACTTTTAGGTGGACACTGATTAAGAAAGAACCCGGCTGTACATCAGTGATATACAGTAGAAATATCCAATGAGTTTAATGAGCAACCAGCATGGACAAACAGTACCCACAGGGAACCTCCCACTTGAGGCCACATGTTAACACATTTCACCCCCCATGGGGTATATTTATACATTAATAAGAAGAATGAACAGAGATTTCGTATACCTGGTTTTTGGGAAGTAGTGTTAAATGTAGGAGTAGGGCCACAGGTTCATCTACAAGAGTCATTCCTGTGAGTCCAGGCTGTCAAAGAAACACACTTCTATGAGTTGTATCATTATGCCTACCTGGGCTCACAGTAAGGACTGACCATCAGTATCACCAAAGAAGAAGAACTGTAATATTACATAACCTTCCAGAAAACTGCATGATTTAATGTATGTACCCCAAACCCTATTGCATCAGCAAAGTCTCATTCCATGGTAGCCATCAACAAAAGCAGAGGTTTGGATTTAGGGGGATCCCATTTATTGCCTAAAAATCTATTAGGTGAGCCAATAAATGGTATCACCCTAAATACAAACTTCTTCCCCATTCCCTATAACAGTGGTCTCCAAACTGCAGCCCGTGGGCCGGATGCGGCTCTTTGCTTCCACTTATCTGGCCCTTGGGACACTATTCCCTCCACTGATACCAATGATGAGCCACTATTCCTCTCAATGACACCAACATATGGCACTACTCCTCCCACCGACCCCAATGATGGGGCACTATTTCTCCCACTGACACCAATGATGGGGCACTATTTCTCCCACTGACACCAATGATGGGACACTATTCCTCCCAATGACTCCTATGATGGGGCACTATTCCTCCCACTGACACCAATGATGGGGCACGATTACTCCCACTGACACCAATGATGGGACACTATTCCTCCCACTGACCCCAATGATGGGACACTATTCCTCCCACTGACACCAATGCTGGGGCACTATTCCTCCCACTGATACCAAGGATGGGGCACTATTCACCCCACTGACACCAACAATGAGGGACTATTCCTCCCACTGACACCAATGCTGGGGCACTATTCCTCCCACTGACACAAATGATGGGGCACTATTCCTCCCACTGACACCAATGATGGAGCACTATTCATCCCACTGACACCAGCAATGTGGGACAATTTCTTCCTCTGACACCAATAATGGGGCACTATTCCTCCCACTGAAACCAATGAGGCAGACTATTATTCTTACTGATACAAACAATCAGGCAGTATTCCCACTGACACCAAAGCCGGGGCACTATTCCTTCCACACAGAACATTTCCTGAGCTTACTATACCCAGCCTGTCCTAGAATATTGTACATAAGCTTATAGAAGATGACTGTATTTTTAATGCTGGGAGATGGGAAAAATGTACATAGAGCTAAGAATGTAATAGGCTCCTCTTGTAACCTATAGGCACAGGCCTATTGGCCCTAAAGGTAAATCCATCCTTGCTCCCCTTGCAATTACACACAATTTCCTTATGTGGCACCTTCCTAGTATAGAATGCTAGGAGAATTTAGGTTTTGGCTCCTTCATTGGAGCAACTATTGATTTTTCTTGATGTTTCCTCTACATGCTGGAGGCTTCCAGAACATAGAATGTTGGGAAAGTCAAATGAGAGGTCTGAATATTTATGGTGCCTCAGCAGATTCTTGGGGAGATGTGCCCAGTATGTGGCTGAAGAGGGACATAAATAGTCTGAGGCCTTGAGCAGCCCTGGTCTGGACCTGTTGTAGGAGTCGCCAGCCCCTGCTGCCCCTTTGAGACAGTCCCGCTAGATTTGGCTGATGGTCATTGAGGTCCCAGCTATAGCAGAGCTGAGGACCTATTCCTAATTTCATCTGGAGCTGAGGATTCCATCTGTATAACTCACCGAGGAATGCCTGATGGAAGCTGGGAGATGTGCAGCTGTCCTAGTATATTGTGGGTATTGATCCAAGCTCAAGAGTTAGTGGTTGTGTGCATCTGGGGTGCCAGCTGTAGCTACTCCTGGGATTGTTTCTACTGGGCCTCTGTTCTGGTCTTCCCTTTGTTTCTGGCTTAAAGACTGGTCAAAGAAGCTTCATCGAGCTGAGTGTATCCTCTTGTTACAAGTCTGTAGCTCTGGAGTATCCCATACCCTCCCAACCCCTCTCCTGTTCTGAGTTCTGCAAGCAAATACAATTTAAAACAACATCCCCTAGACTGTTTAATGGAGCTAGAGCAGGGGTGGACTGACCATTTGGAAACTCGGGCACTGCCCGAGGGCCCGGGGTCAGTAGGGGGCCCCATTAGATGTCCCTGGTACCTTTTTCAGAGGCTTTTTTGAGTTTGGGCAAGGACACAGGGGCCCCATGATCCCCTATTACCCGGGGGCCCCATGTGTTGTCAGTCCGCCCCTGAGCTAGAGTGAATGGACAGTTGCCTGTGTGACTGGTAGCCTCTGCACCTCTGTAGCCTCTGTTTGGGGAAGAACCGGTTAAAACTCAGTAAGCACTGTGCTTACATAAACAGCGACATGCCAAGCTGATGGCTCCAGTATGGAAAGACACTCAACTCAGCCGGCAACATGTGGACTGACCGGGAGTCATTCTTTACGACACAGAGCTCTGAAGAAACGGCATGGGCCCGCCATGCCTTCAGAACGCATGAGCCTGTGACGTCACTGGCTGCTGCCAGAGTAAATATCTCCTAAACAGTTCACCTTTAGGAGATATTTACTGTACCTATAGGTAAGCCTTATTATAGACTCACCTATAGGTAAAATCCAACCAAGGGAGTTTACTCCGACTTTACGTTTTGAGTGCTCTTTCTCAGCAGACCCAGATGTCTCAGGAAGTAAAAGCGCCAACAAAAGATGTCTTCCCCCTGCTACGTAAACAGCTTGCAGTTATTCCGACTAGTTTGATTGTGTTTATTTTAGGCTGGAGTTTTATTCCAGCCTAGTAGTCATACAAAGGGTTATTCAGCGTGGGATATATTTGTCTCAGGACCGCATTCTTTGATTCACCAGATTAATATATGGTTTAATTCCAGCTGTCACAGGGGATTTAAGTGTGTGTTGCAGAACAGGGGCTGCAGATGTTCCCATCCACTTGACATGTTCTGGTTTTAATTGCTGGAAAGAGAGAGAGAGAAAGAGAAAGAGAATGAGAGAGAGAAAGAGAACGAGAGAGAGAGAGAGAGAGAAAGAAAGAGAGAGAAAGAGAAAGAGAGAGCGAGAGAGAGGGATGGAGAGAGAGAGAGAACGAGAGAGAGAGATGGGGGAGAGAACGAGGGAGAGAGAGAGAGAAAGAGAACGGGGGAGAGAGAGAGAGATGGAGATAGAGAGAGAAAGAGAACAAGAGAGAGACAGAGAGAAAGAGAACGAGAGAGAGACAGAGAGAAAGAGAACGAGAGAGAGACAGAGAGAAAGAGAACGAGAGAGGAGAAAGAAAGAGAACGAGAGAGAGACAGAGAGAAAGAGAACGAGAGAGAGACAGAGAGAAAGAGAACGAGAGAGAGACAGACAGAGAGAAAGAGAACGAGAGAGAGACAGAGAGAAAGAGAACGAGAGAGGAGAAAGAAAGAGAACGAGAGAGAGACAAAGAGAACGAGAGAGAGACAAAGAGAACGGGAGAGAAAGAAAGAAAGAAAGAGGGGGGAGAGAGGGAGGGAGATGGAGAGAGAGAGAGAGAGAGAGAGGGAGAGGGACAGAAAGAGAGACAGAAAGAGAGAGAGACAGAAAGAGAGGGAGACAGAAAGAAAGGGAGAGAGAGAGGGGGGAGGGGGAGAAAGAGAGAGGGAGAGAGAGAGGGAGGGAGGGGGAGAAAGAGAGGAAAGAGAGAGGGAGAGAAAGAGGGAGAGAGGGGGGGGGGGCGAGAGAGAAAGGAAGAAAGGAAGAAAGCAAGAAAGAAAGAAAGAAAGAGAGAGAAAGAAAGAAAGAAAGAAAGAAAGAAAGAGAACGAGAGAGAGGGAACATGCTACGATCGCCTGCAGAGTCCCCATTCTATTACAGCTCCTCCGCTGCAAAGCGTTGACAAAAAGCACTAATGAGGCTTCTGCCTTCAGACAACCTGATCTGTATATATATGTGTGATGCTCATCCACGGGATCCAGTCTGCGCACAGGTGTCAGAGAACAAAAATAACACAGAAGGCGGATTTTGAGGATTATAGCAGAACTGCAGGCAAATACATACAGATCCGTGTATTCAAACCCTACATTTATTTTTCAGTATGTTTGGCTGCATGCCTCATGTTATACAGTTTTCTTAAAGTGGAGTTACAGTCAGTTTTGTGTTGATTAAAAGTCAGCAGCTACAAAAACTGTACCTGTCCCGGTGTCCAGCGGTGTTCTCACCCACGCCATCCCTTCTCTCCTTCTGTCCTCCACGGCGCCAGCATCTCAACTGTGGGCACCAGACTGTGATAGCTTGCGGCTTCACAGCCAGGTGCCCACTGCGCATGCGTGAGTTACACCGCGCCTCCTGATTGGTCCGGCAGTCTCCTGGGACATGTGAAAGTTCCCAGGAGACTGCGGGAGGGAGGGGGTGGCCGAACGTAAGGCGCACTTCGCTGCAGCGTAGGAACCTGCTCCCCTTTCCCCCCTAAAAGGTGCCAAATATGGCAAATAAGCTTAGCTTTCGCTTTTGAGTGGAACTCCGCTTTAAGCAACTTTTTTTATATGACTCTGCCAGTAATCATACATGTGAATGAGCCCTTAGGCTCCCTATCTGCTGCACAGCAGATTGACAATGCCGCTGCTTATTATGAGGCAACATTGTCAGACTGCATCAGAAAGGGCTGTAACATGTAGGAACTCCAGGTAAAAAAAAATCTTTTGACAAATTCACAAAAAATTATTTTCTTAAAGTGTTATTTAATTTAAAGAAAAGAGGTAATACAGGCATGCTCTGTGCAACAGTATCACCCAAAAAGGTCACTTCCTTTCTTCTCTAGCAGTCCCCACTAGCACCATAAGGTCCTCCTTCCATCAGGTGTCTCCTGTTGCAAGCTGGGTGCTAAGAAGGCACCCTTACATGCACTCTCCTGTTGGGTCCTGCACCATGCACTGTGCGTCCATACGCCAGCCATGCCCCCACTCCTCCCTCACTTTCTCCTAGTTTTGTGCTTGGCTGACCTCAGTTTCTCCTGTGAAATTAGGAAGGGTTGGGAGTGACGCTGGAGCCGGAGACACCTCTGGTGAGTGATAACTAAAAAAGTCTCCCCGCGCTGGGATATAAACAGCAATATAAGTGTATAGGAATATACCAGCAGCTAAACACCTAGTCCTATACCTGTAGGTAAATATAATACACTGAAAAAGGTGGTGTAGCGCTCAGTACCAAATGAATAAATAACACAATGCAGATAGTATATATATGAAAAATAGGTGACACTGTGTGCTAAAAACAACCAAGGTCATAACAGACCTAATGAGTGTCTAATGTATAGTGAATCCAATCCCATTAGGGGATCAAAGTATAAGTGCTCCTTTGTCCCCACAGATGGGACTCAACCTATATAAGCGTGAATCCCTGTGGAGGGATAGGTGCTCATCATATGTACAAAGATAAACACACGTATATCACAGTCCAATAAAAGTGAGCAAAAAAGTGTAGACACAGCTGGGGTGCTTCAATCTTCTGGATCATGCAAGAACAACCATGACCCACCAATAGGTGCTCCTCCAAAAATGGCTGCAGTGGCCTCTCACCTCCACTCAGCGACCCCTAGGGGCCACAAAGCCTTACGGATCTCTCCTTGATCCTTCTAGTATAGGAACTCCTGGTGGTCTAATGTCTGGGCTGAACCAGACCTCTAAACAGATAGTGTCTTCACCTCTGGTAAGTGACATGGAGTCAGGTAAGTGTTTAGAGACGGGAATGGTGGAGGGGAAGTAGGACATGTAGTGAAGCATTTTTTTTTTAACCTTTTTAGACCATTTAGACATAGTGAGGAAACTCAGGGGACCCATCATGGGCCCCGGGTGGATAGGCCCATTGACTTTCAGATTCACATGCAAGTTCACCAGTTAGCTCAGAACGTGGCCTACTTGCCTCCAACTTGTGTGCACATGCACAGTTGAACAGGGCAGGAAGGGGCTGTACTGGGCTGGACAGGGTGGATAGGCAGTGATTGTGCCGCTACAGGAAAGGACTTTCCCTATCACCCTGAGTAGGTGAAACCAGATACTCAGAGGGCTCAGAATGGGCCCCGGGTGGGCAGGCCTTCTGACTTTCAGATACACAAGCAAGTCCACCAGTTTTGTCCAGCAGCTCACAACGTGGCTGCCTGCATCCAACTTGTGTGCATGTGCACAGTTGAACAGGGCAGGAAGGCGCTGTATTGGGCTGGGCGGGGAGGCTAGAGTAGGGATTGTGCCACTGCAGGAAAGAGCTTTCCCTATCACCCTGTGTAGGTGAAACCAAATACTCAGAGGGGTCGGGATGGGCCTGGGTGGGTCCCTGCCCGGCCAGCCTGGTCAACCTGGCCAGCCAAAGTCCTCTGAGTTTACCGAATTACCTATGCAGGGTGAAGCAGCAAATAAATTAATATTCTGGCCAATGAAATAAACAAACACCCAAGAGCTTGATGCACCTAAACGCTTTTGCACAAGTGGGGCTTAGGCATGTTTATGAAGCTGATTTTCTCCTGCTAGGAAAAAACATTTACAAAGGCCCCAGTGTGCATGATGTCTAATGGCTAAAAGCAAAATTTGTTGGTGAGAAAAAAAAATCTTTCCCCAAAGTCTCCAGCTGATGCATTATGTTACCCATATCTCTGCTAACTACAGCCCCATTGTGCACTGTGCCTGGTTTACAATATCTGGTACTTCTGTGTCTGAGGAGGCACATTACCTTCCAACATGACAATGACCCAAAGCACACAGCAAAAATGAGCCCACGGTGGTCGGAGGAGAAAAGGGTGAATGTCCTTGCATGGCCTAATAAGAGCTCAGACTTAAACCCCATTGAAAATCTGTGGAATGACTTGAAGATTGCAGTCCACAAACCGTCACCATCAAATTCTGCAAAAAAAAAGCGAAGTTGCAAAGTCTAGATGTGCAAAGTTAGTATACATATCCCAACAGACTAAAGGCTGGAACTAAAGCAAAAGTGGATCAACAAAATACTGACACAAGGGGGTGATACTTTTTCCAATTCAATGATTCTGTTTTGGATTTTAGATCTATTTTTTTCTTGCATGTTGGTGTTATATCTTTCACTTAGATGTTATAGTTACATAATTAGTCTGGCTGAAAAAAGACAAAAGTCCATCCAGTTCAACCATTAAAAAAAAAAGTTATAATCCTACACCCACAGTTGGACCAGAGGAAGGCAAAAAACCAAGCAAAGCATGATCCAATTTGCTCCTGCAGGGGAAAAAAATTCCTTCCTGGTCCTGGTCCCCGAGAGGCAATCGGATATTCCCTGGATCATCTTTACCTATAAATGTTAGTATCCAGTTATATTTTGTGTATTTAGGAAAGAATCCAGGCCTTTTTTAAAGCAATCCACTGAACTGGCCAGAACCAACTCTTGAGGGTGTCTATTCCACATTTTCACAGCTCTCACTGTAAAGAAACCTTCCCGTGTTTGGAGATTCAATTTCTTTTCCTCCAGACGTAAAGAGTGCCCCCTTGTCTTCTGTGATGACCTCAGGGTGAATAGCTCTACACTGAGTTCACTATATGAACCACTGATGTATTTATACATGGAGATCATACCCCCCTTATGTATTATACATGGAGATCATATCCCCCTTATGTATTATACATGGAGTTCATATCCCCCTTATGTATTATACATGGAGTTCATATCCCCCTTATGTATTATACATGGAGATCATATCCCCCCTTATGTATTATACATGGAGATCATATCCCCCCTTATGTATTATACATGGAGATCATATCCCCCCTTATGTATTATACATGGAGATCATATCCCCCTTATGTATTATACATGGAGATCATATCCCCCCTTATGTATTATACATGGAGATCATATCCCCCCTTATGCATTATACATTGAGATCATATCCCCCTTATGTATTATACATGGAGATCATATCCCCCTTATGTATTATACATGGAGATCATATCCCCCCTTATGTATTATACATGGAGATCATATCCCCCCTTATGTATTATACATGGTGATCATATCCCCCTTATGTATTATACATGGAGATCATATCCCCCCTTATGTATTATACATGGAGATCATATCCCCCCTTATGTATTATACATGGAGATCATATCCCCCCCTTATGTATTATACATGGAGATCATATCCCCCCTTATGTATTATACATGGAGATCATATCCCCCCTTATGTATTATACATGGAGATCATATCCCCCCCTTATGTATTATACATGGAGATCACATCCCCCCTTATGTATTATACATGGAGATCATATCCCCCCCTTATGTATTATACTTGGAGATCATATCCCCCCTTATGTATTATACATGGAGATCATATCCCCTTTATGTATTATACATGGAGATCATATCCGCCCTTATGTATTATACATGGAGATCATATCCCCTCTTATGTGTTATACATGGAGATCATATCCCCCCTTATGTGTTATACATGGAGATCATATCCCCCTTTATGTATTATACATGGAGATCATATCCCCCCTTATGTATTATACATGGAGATCATATCCCCCCTTATGTATTATACATGGTGATCATATCCCCCCTTATGTATTATACATGGAGATCATATCCCCCCCTATGTATTATACATGGAGATCATATCCCCCCTTATGTATTATACATGGAGATCATATCCCCCTTATGTATTATACATGGAGATCATATCCCCCTTATGTATTATACATGGAGATCATATCCCCCCCTTATGTATTATACATGGAGATCATATCCCCTCTTATGTGTTATACATGGAGATCATATCCCCCTTATGTATTATACATGGAGATCATATCCCCCCTTATGTATTATACATGGAGATCATATCCCCCCTTATGTATTATACATGGAGATCATATCCCCCCCTATGTATTATACATGGAGATCATATCCCCCTTATGTATTATACATGGAGATCATATCTCACCTTATGTATTATACATGGAGATCATATCCCCCCTTATGTATTATACATGGTGATCATATCCCCCCTTATGTATTATACATGGAGATCATATCCCCCCTTATGTATTATACATGGAGATCTTATCCCCCCTTATGTATTATACATGGTGATCATATCCCCCTTAATCTCCTCTTCTCAAGAGAGAATAAATTCAGTTCCTCTCTTTCCTCATAGCTGAGCTCCTCCATGCCTCTTATCAGTTTGGTTTCCCTTCTCTGTACTTTCTCCAGTTCCCCAATGTTCTTTTTGTGAACTGGTGCCCAAAACTGAGATTGCAAAAATTGAGTTACAAAAATTGCAATTGTGATTCTTTTCTATACAAACTGTACACCCTGTCTGCCTCTCCAGAAAAACAGGGTACAGTTGAGGGTGGTCAAAGCGCAGCTCAACCATGGGGTTTTACTGCTCCATTGCAGGCCATGAGGCCAGCGTTTTCTTGGGCATGGCAGCCCATTCATTTGAACGGTCTGATGTGCCTCCTTTCCACACAGAAAAGGTGCGCATATGTTTTGCAAAATGCAACTGCGGGGAAACTGCATGGTCTTTTTGACCATGTGATCACGCTGCGGGCTGAGATGCATGGGGGTGAAATTCAGAATGAATGGCAGCCCTTCGCGACTCACAAGATTTGGCTGCGGGTGGTTGCAGGTGCGGGAACAGGTGTGATTCCCGCATCAGCCTCCTGCCTGCAAGTGTGAACCTAGCCTTAGGGAGCTGCTTTCTGGTCACATGATGGGTGAGGTCATCTTCCTCCTCTTCTTCCCTTACGTCTGCACAGAACCGCACTCACATATCATTATGAAGCAGTATTGTAGGCCCAGGTCGGTGAGATTTACAGGAAGTGAGTTATATTATGTTGGATTTAATTCAACCAGGAGGAGGAATGGCGCTTAGTGACGGAACAGTAATTCCACTGAGGAGAGCACCAGAAAGAAGGTAAGTATTGAAGCAAAAGCTACATTTCTTCTACCAATAGGTATTTAGCATACAAGCCAATTCCTATTAGCTCCTTTTGGGTTTCTTAGATTTACATTTAAAACCTTTTCTTATACACTATATTACCAAAAGTATTGGGACTCCCCTCCATATTTATTTTATTTTATTTATTACAGGTACTTATATAGGGTCGTCAATTTACACAGCACTTTACATATATATTGTACATTCACATCAGTCCCTAACCATCAAGGGGTGTACATCATTGGATTCAGGTGTTCCAATCCCCTCCATGGCCACAGGTGTATAAAATCAAGCCCCTAGGCATGCAGACTGCTTCTACAAACATTTGTTGAGTCGCTCTCAGGAGCTCAGTGACTCCAAGCGTGGTCCCGTGATAGGTGGCCACTTGTGCAATAAGTCCATCCATGACATTTCCTGGCTACTAAATATTCCACGCTCAACTGTTAGTGGGATTATAACAAAGTGGAAACAACTGGGAACAACAGCAACTCAGCCACCAAGTGGTAGACCACGTAAAATAACAGAGCGGGGTCAGCGCATGCTGAAGTGCACAGTGAGCAGAAGTTGCCAACTGTCTGCAGAGTCAATAGCTAAAGACTTCCAAACTTTTTGTGTCCTTCTGATTAGCACAACAACAGTGTGTAGAGAGCTTCATGGAATGGGTTTCCATGGCTAAGCAACTGCATTCAAGCGTTACATTACCAAGTGCAATGCAAAGCGTTGGATGCCGTGGTGTAAAGCACGCCGCCACTGGACTCTAGAGCATTGGAGACGTGTTCTCTGGAGTGACCAATCACGCTTCTCTGTCTGGCAATCCGATGGACGTGTCTGGGTTTGACAGTTGCCAGGAGAACGGTACTTGCCTGACTGCATTGTGCCAAGTGTAAAGTTTGGTGGAGGGGGGATTATGGTGTGGGGTTGTTTTTCAGGGGTTGGGCTTGGCCCCCTAGTTCCAGTGAAGGGAACTCTTTAGGCGTCAGCATACCAAGACATTTTGGACTCATTTCATGCTCCCAACTTTGTGGGAAGAGTTTGGGGAGGGCCCCTTCCTGTTTCAACATGACTGCGCACCAGTGCACAAAGCAAGGTCCATAAGGACATGGATGAGCGGGTTTGGGGTGGAGGAACTTGACTGACCTGCACAGAGTCCTGACCTCAACCCGATAGAACACCTTTGGGATGAATTAGAGTGGAGACTGCGAGCCAGGCCTTCTCATCTGACATCAGTGCCTGAGCTCACAAATGTGCTTCTGGAAGATTGGTCCAACCTTCCCATAGACACCCTCCTAAACCTTGTGGACGGCCTTCCCAGAAGAGTTGAAGTTGTTATAGCTGCAAAGGGCGGGGCCAACTCAATATTGAACCCTACTGACTAAGACTGGGAGGCCATTAAAGTTCATGTCTGTGTAATGGCAGTCGTCCCAATACTTTTGGCAATATAGTGTATGTGTTCAATAAATGCAAAAAAAGATCTGCTGATCTTGTTAGAAGTTCAGAGCTGTCCTATGTCCACTGTACACTTCCTATGTTATCTCAAGGAGTCTAATTGTCCTCTTAGTTCTTACATTGGGATTACAGAACAAAAAGCCTTTATGCTGTGGAGAATAGGATAGGTGGAAGATTTATATAGTTTAGCAACAACTGGGCAGGGCTGACACCACTCAGTTCAAAAAATGATGTGTTTTGTTAGCCCACAACAGGACTTGAAGGCATTTCTGGTACACCAACAAATATTATTCTGTACTTGTGGGGTCTTACAGGGATAATCACAGAGATGTACTGCTTAAGTTTTTTCATTTATTGTGCCTTGGCATACATAAATTATAAATTTTTTATCTAACCCGGAGTTGCGGTTGGGTGCTAGTAATAGCATAGAAAAGGGACGCCATTGGTGCTGATGTTGCCATATAGGGAGCAGATGGAGAGTGCGGGGTGATGAAAGGTGAAAAGACACAGAAAGGACAGCAGAACTTGGCATGACACAGAAATAATGCCCTCCAGGTTTATGAAGGCGTTTTTGTCCACTTAGCAGTATGCACAAATACACAGCAACAAGGATAAGCATCAAAGTGGATACCAAACTACCTCTATCATGCAGGGGCACTCGGAAATTAAAGTCAACCAGTGAATGGATTTGGATATATGTGGGATATTAAAAATAAAAACTTAAAGGGTCAGTTTACAGACCATATTTTAACAATACATCAGCTGGTGTTATCCATAGATTTTGTGACATCAATGTACTGATACACGTCAGTCTGGCAATTAATCAATACCACAGGGACCACAAAAAAGGTTGATGTTTATGGCCAGTCTTTATGTGAAAGAATAATGAATGGTGTGTTTGGAGTGAGAAGCAAGCATGTACTGTATCTACTATTGTATTTCGGTCTACTGAAAAGTAATATTTTAGTTACTGGTGGAGCACGCGGGCTCAATCAGTCTTGAAAGTCTTAGATTTCTGCAGCAGTAAGATCTCCCCATTACAGCTTTTTGAGTTTCAGGTGTTCTCCCCCACCTTTTTGTCTTTCAGTTGATAAAACATGCAATAGATAAAATTGGTAAATTGGTAGCCCCTCATAATATTCACAGCAGGTGCTTGTGTTGTTCTGCCCCATTTTCATGTATTTCTTCTGTCTTGCATTGAACAGCATAAGGTTATCATTTTTCTGTAGCATGTTGACTTCTAGTGGTGGTTTTGGGGCACTACAGCTTGTTTACTAATATGACTTTGATATCTTTCTCTGTCCTCCTCTCTTGTTTAGTGCTAGTTGGTTGAGTCCTAGCTAGACCCTTCCTACTTCATCCATGTTCCATCACTCAGTGTTAGTTACTAAAGAAACAAGGCTTAGGAAACTCTTTGGCTTTCTTACATTTCAAAAGACTGGAAAAACATCCTCTCTATTGCAATTGTCTGAAGCTAAATTGTTTTGGATTAAACTTCTGTGTCTTATTGAAGTGATAAGCTGCCTGTGGATGTTGCCAAGTCAGCAGGTGACCCGACTGTCCATACAGACTGGGCCGAAGGAAATACAGGCATACCTCAGTTTACGAACGCCTTGGTTAACGTAATTTTCGGTTTACAAATGAAAATCCATTGAAAATAATGCCTCAGTTTACAAATTTTATTAGAAATACGAACAAATTAATTGGTTTTCAAAGCATTTATGATTTTTTCTTAATCATGTCCCTGTACAGTACTATGCCTTTAAAGTGCACTTTATAAGGTGTTTTGAACAGATAAGACTTTTTATGACTTTTTTCTGATCTCCGAAACAGATTAATTGGTTTTCAATGCATTTACTAATTAATTTTTAATCATGTCCTGTACAGTATTTATGCCTTTAAAGTGCACTTTATAAAGAGTTTTGAACGGATAAAATACCTTTTTTTTTTACTTTTTTCTGACCTCCGGAATAGATTAATTGGTTTTCAATGCATTCTTATGGGTAACGGTGTTACGGTTTACAAATTTTTCGCAATATGAAAAGTCCTGCAGAACGAATTAAATTCGTAAACCGAGGTACGCCTGTATGTCAATGCATAAAGCTGCATTTGAAACAGAACAACTGCCAAAACAATGCAATTCCCTTGCAACCGTGGCATCCTGGGAGTGTTATGTATTTTGTTTACAATGTGCGCAGAAATCACATTTCCTGTTTTTTCCCAGATGTCTTTAATAGGAAACACATCAGTTACAAGCATTCCCTTTCATAGGTGATTCATTTTTGGAGAGATATTCTCAAAGAGTCCTACAGACATGGTGGTTATAGTGGAAGAAGATCCTTTCCCTTAGCAGTAATTTTCATAGATGTGTTGACAAGGCTTACGTTAAAGCAGACCTTGCATTAAAACAGCAAAGTCCCCTTATTTAGTGTGGGTCACGCTTGCTAAAACCCTGCTAGATGCCAGGTGCCAGATGTATCCCCTGAACGTTTCTTAGGGTACCACTGCATGGGAGTCTTTGTCTCTCAGATTCATATTGCACTAGTCACAGCACACACCATTTAATAATTGGAATCTGTATAGACTGACCTGTGATTAAACTGGAGATAATTAAAGGAAGGATCAACATCTTCAGCATCCTCATGAGAATGTCTCCTGGAAAGGCTATCACCATTACGATATCAGGGTGGATGGGAGAGGCCATCCGAAGGAGACCACCAAGCACTGATCCCAAAATGACACCTGAAAGGAAGAAAAGGAGGAACAGGCATTAGAGAAGAGCCAAGGCAATGAAAGGCAGCACAAAATACTAGGAAACCTCCTAGACAGTCCAGCTTTGCATTATGTCACAGACTACATCTGGTCATACACAGAGCAAATTCATCAGGACTAAAATTCAAACCTCAAGTGGGCATGTTGGCACATTTCCACCCAAAATCCTCTGAACTGAAAATTGAAGGACCTAGAAGGAAAACTGTTGGCTGGACAGTGGTTGCATTCAATCAGATGCAGCCACCTTTCAGGTGTTCTGACAGCAGAGGGTGCCACTTGATGACAAGAGCTAAGCCGACCATAGATGGATTGAAACTTGGCTGGTTCAGCAGGGACCAGCCGAGGTTTGATACATCTATTTGCCGGCTGGTTGTAGGAAATAAAAGTAAACCCATGGGCCTTATCTGTTACAGTACTTTGGCCTGGTATAAAAAATACAATTTATTCCAGTTAGATTGTAAGCTTCAAGGAGCAGGGCCCTCCTAACCCTCTTATATTGAACTGTATTGTTGCTGTATTGTCTCCCGTTATATTGTAAAGCGCTGAGCAAACTGTTGGCGCTATATAAATCCTGTATAATAATAATAATAATAATAATATTAATATATTCTTTACAGAGCAATGACTACCCCCCAGCCAAGATGTGCATGCAATACATAGAGAAGTACGGAGACCCAGGGATGGCATCACTTTGCCTTAAATGAGGTATATCACAAAAAAAAATAATGGAATTACAGTAAAACAGTGTTGTGCTGCTCCATAAAATTTCAAATAACCTTACAAATGAAAATCCATGTCATACACTAAATGAAAAATAAAAATAAAAAAGCAAATAAACTCAGTGAGAGATTATAACCAGCAAGTGAAGATGAATACACAAGTAAACACCTGGCAGAGCACCTTAAAAATAACTTTATATATGTGAAGCAAGGCGATAAGCACAATAGAAAAAAAAAAGAGGCTCAGAGAAAAATAATACACATCAAGTGAAAGTAAAGGCAAAAGTAAACCCCCGGCAGAGCTCTTCTGAAAAAATATTAAATCAGAATTTGTATAGGGTATAATAAACACAAATACAATTAATAAAACATGTACTATATATAAAATACCATAAATGTGGATAGGAGATGGTAAAAAAAACACTAACTAAAAGTAAACCAGTGCAAATATAGAATAAATGAGATCTATGAACAAATAATGTGAGTATAAAATAATAATCAACTAATCATATGCAAAGGCAAACCCTTTCAGTTTTGGATAGAGTAGAAGGGGATTACAACACCTGTTAGATTTTTATTTTTGTTTTTGCCCCCTATTAGGGAGACTCACCCTCTCTATTTGCCCTGTTTACCATTATCACAGACAGTGAAAGTGAAAGAACAAATGTTGGGTTGTCCCCGGAACAAGAATGGAGGGGAAATAGTCCAATAGGGACACTAGTTTTGATGACTACCAGGGCATTCCTCGCTTTGGAGGATTTTCTTCTCACTTCCTGTTTTGTCTATGGGATAGGAAGTGAAATCTCCCTCATAACAATGAAAATACTACATGCATTGTGGTGAAGTTAATTTACAAAGTTCACAACAGAGGCATTAAAATCACAGTTCTTTTCTCCTTATATTCTCTGGTCTGCCAGCCTTTTAAAGTAAAGAAACAGCAGGTGATGTAAGCTGTTAGAAACCAACTGAAACTCAACTTCAGAATCTCTGTTGTGATCTTTGGGGATGAATTACTCCATAGTACATTCAGCTACAAATGTCAGTGGGGGTTTGCTCTTTTTGCTGCTTGCTGAAAACCTCTTTATAACAGCTATGTGCAGATATGTAGTGACATGGCAGATGGTCCTCAATGCACAGTTGCTACATTTATGTCTTACTGTCCTGTTCTTTTCACTGGCACCCCCTGAGCTGTGATTCGGTTGTCATGAGCAGCTGACAGTCAAGTACTGACGATTGGGAGTCAGTAGGATAAGCTTCCAATGACACCATCACTGTGCAGACCATGGCATAAATCAGTTGGTGTAAATCAGTTAAGAATTTGTCCACAGACTGGGCATAGGTGCACTTCAAGCAAACCCCACTATGCCTATCTGTCAGTGTTAGATACACTTTTACTTTTGTAACCATCCCCGATATAATCCATTCTGCTGTATTTCTGTTATATGATCCACTATATACACTCCACATTTCCTTCAGTCTTCCCTGCATGCTCAGCAATAGCCTGGAATATAACATGAGAACATCTTGCTTTAATTATCCATCCTCTATTACTTCTGCTAATGAGGGTTTCCAGCCAAAACACATTTCTAAATTACTCATTAGCTAAGAAAAATATATATGAAACCCATTAGCAAAGCCTTGCTATTTTGAAGACTCAATAATAGCATCCTAAGAGACCACTCTAGGCTGTTCTTATTTATCAAAAGAGTCTTAAAGGAAGATGTTGCTCGAGGTAACCAACCAAATTTCCAGGCTTAAAGAATGACTGGCTGGAATCTGATTGTTTGCTATGGGCTACACAGGTCTTTGAGATGTGAGAGTATCTACCTCATATCTCACTATTTTTGGTTCTTTTACCCTTGTGGCAATGTCCCGAAGAAACCTTTCACCATGTTCATCATTGGCTGCAGCTATACTTTCGGGAAAGTTGTCCAAATAAGAATGCACAAAATTAATCTTGATTGACATGGCCTTGCATGCTGTAAGAAACATTCCAAAACCAACTGAATGCAGTCTGGTACATTGTAGTTGCCAAGAAAGTTCTTGCCAACATAGGGGAAAAGACACAATGGGGAGAGCTACAAAGTTCAGGTCTAGCTACTGACCCTTTAGCACCTGATGGATAAATACATGAACTAGCTGTTGGGATTTGAGCACAGGGATCTCTTGTTTGTTGTATTGTTGGGTCAGTAGCCAGACCTGAACCTTGTAGCTCTCCCCATTGTGTCTTTTCCCCTATGTTAGCATTGTGTCCACAGTAGCATTTGCGTAGGCAGAGCAGAGTAGGACGGGCCATAGAAGGATTACTTTGACGCAGTTGGCCAGCTTAAGCATGTATTGCAATATGTGTGAACCAAATATCCCTATATATTGCATAGTCTGCTTGAAAGGGTATATACCAGTGTGCAGAGGGTCCTCAGAATTTCTAGTATCTACCTCATATCTCACTATTTTTGGTTCTTTTACCCTTGTGGCAATGTCCCGGAGAAACCTTTCACCATGTTCATCATTGGCTGCAGCTATACTTTCGGGAAAGTTGTCTAAATAAGAATGCACAAAATTAATCTTGATTGACATGGCCTTGCATGCTGTAAGAAACATTCCAAAACCAACTGAATGCAGTCTGGTACATTGTATTTGCCAAGAAAGTTCTTGCCAACATAGGGGAAAAGACACAATGGGGAGAGCTACAAAGTTCAGGTCTGGCTACTGACCCTTTAGCACCTGATGGATAAATACATGAACTAGCTGTTGGGATTTGAGCACAGGGATCTCTTGTTTGTTGTATTGTTGGGTCAGTAGCCAGACCTGAACCTTGTAGCTCTCCCCATTGTGTCTTTTCCCCTATGTTAGCATTGTGTCCACAGTAGCATTTCCGTAGGCAGAGCAGAGTAGGACTGGCCATAGAAGGATTACTTTGACGCAGTTGGCCAGCTTAAGCATGTATTGCAATATTTGTGAACCAAATATCCCTATATATTGCATAGTCTGCTTGAAAGGGTATATACCAGTGTGCAGAGGGTCCTCAGAATTTCTAGTATCTACCTCATATCTCACTATTTTTGGTTCTTTTACCCTTGTGGCAATGTCCTGGAGAAACCTTTCACCATGTTCATCATTGGCTGCAGCTATACTTTCGGGAAAGTTGTCCAAATAAGAATGCAGAAAATTAATCTTGATTGACATGGCCTTGCATGCTGTAAGAAACATTCCAAAACCAACTGAATGTAGTTTGGTACTTTGTAGTTGCCAAGAAAGTTCTTGCCGACATCTTTGACTGCTTTCCAGGTGATTTTCTCTTACCCTACTAACAGATCTTCGAAGCCCTTGTCATTGATGACATATCTGACCTGTGGACCAACAAAAATGCCTTCCTTATTATTGAAACTGAAAAACTTCTTGGGTGCTGGTAACCAAAAATGAGGTCTTGTAGCTTGTGAAGGCTATAACCACAGTTGCTCAATAAACCATATGAGACATATGTGAATAGAATAGTAGCTGATAACGAGCGCTATTGGTATAGAGCCAAATCAATAGTGACCAATAAACTGCTAATTTGACCTGCTAGTACCGCCCCATTGTCTCCTTTATAATCTCAGTCCTCCCTGTTTGCTTAATGACTTTGACAAAGAACGTATCTGTGCGAAACGCATAGTCATAGCAACCAGGTCTTCTTGTGGTCCGGCCCAGGAACTCTGGCTTCTCTGTCCATCCATCAGCGTCGATCTACCAGTTTCTGAGCTTCACTGATGTCACTTCTGGCATGCGGAGATGTCATTTATGGTGCGCGAGTTCCGGTAACATCCGAGGCAATATCCTGTTCTGTGAGTGGTACCTTCTCACAGTTGGCAACCTATCTTCCAACAGAGCAGACCATAGGATTCCTCTCCACCGCCTCCTGCACCTTGGGCAGGATGTACTTGTTTCCTCAGCAGTAAGCCAATTTTATTGACCACATTCACACATTTGGGCCATACCACCCACTTTTTCCTTCATTTACATTGGACATATGACTATGAACAATGGTTTTAATTCCTTTCAAGTTACATAGTTAGTCTGGAAAGACAAAAGTCCATCCAGTTCAACCATAGAAAAAAAAAAGAGTTATAATCCTATACCCACAGTTGATCCAGAGGAAGGCAAAAAACTCTAGCAAAGCATGATCCAATTTGCTCC
Source organism: Staurois parvus (assembly GCF_062004578.1). Taxonomy (NCBI): domain Eukaryota; kingdom Metazoa; phylum Chordata; class Amphibia; order Anura; family Ranidae; genus Staurois; species Staurois parvus. Next base: position 7,702,707 of record NW_028317980.1, on the reverse strand, counting down.
TGCAGGGGAAAAAATTCCTTCCTGATCCCCCGAGAGGCAATCGGATATTCCCTGGATAATGAAATCCTTCTTTTATACTCTGCATAGCATTGTCATCATCCTTGCTAATTTTCAATACTTTACTGGTCACTATTAGTTTGGCTCTACACCAATAGCGCTCATTATCAGCTACTGTTCCTTATTATTGGCTTCCTTATTATTGGCAGTATTCTTGGAGACATTTGTCTCAAATAAAAGAAACCTTCACATTCCTTTTTCATCACTTTCACCAAATTTCGGTATCAGTTTTAACTGACGTTGAGGCAAACATTTCTTCGTCAGGTTAGCAAGTGGTTCATGTACCACATTTTCTGTCTTGGAACCAAGTTCTTTTGGAGTGGCCATTTCTTTCTAAAGTAATGCAACTCTCTTGCCTGTCCCATTCACATATGTAACTACAGCAGGGGCAGACTGACAACTCATAGGGCCCCCGGGCAATAGGGGATCATGGGGCCCCCTGTGTTCTTGCCCAAACTAAAAAAAACCTATGAAAAAGGTACCAGGGGCATCTCATGGGGTACCCTACTGACCCCGGGCCCTCGGGCAGTGCCCAAGTTTCCATATGGTCAGTCCGCCCCTGAACTACAGTACTTGGTATATCCGATCTGCATTCCAAGCAGCAATACTTTTAGATCTCCACAGATTTAACAGTACTACTTGGTGTACTGGATGTGCTTCAACAACAGTTCTATGTTTTTGTATGTTTCTTTCATGTGTGATGCATAGTCAACAGGTATTTCAAATTTCAAAAACAGAAGATCTCCATAAAACGGTATAGGATCAGGTAAATTACTGGTTATTTTTGTGATTAGCAGCCATAAATCTATAATATACATCAAAAAAGTGCTCAGGAAAGCAAAACCTTTGTTGCCCAGTGCTATCTGTTTCCAACTTCCATGCTGATAGTTCAATACATGATATACATCTCTTTTATTCTATATTCACCGCAGAGCCTCAGGAGGGGATATTTGGCAGCAAGAAACACACATTTGTACACAGGTGACAACAGTGTTGACAGCTGCAGACCTCAAATATCAACAAGGCAGTCTATGGTGGTGGAAACTTCACCGAAGTAAAATAACTGCAGGAAGTCCTCGGAGATCCAGTCTCTGAGGTAGACAGTCCAAAACAGATGGGTATTCTAGATCATCATGGTTACTTCACCTGCTGTGACTGACAGTGTCTCTTGGCCTGTACTAACACTGTACTGACAGCAACTGCTGTCAAGTTGGTATTCCGTGAGGAGAGTTCAATACTGGTTCTAAAATAGATCTGCAAAGTCACTGTTTTCTCCGAATCCATCCAAACTTTATCCTGTGTTGAGCCTTGATGAAGGGCGAGTGATGTTGCCCCTCCAACATGTTAGCTGTTTTTAAATGACTTTTCTCAACAGTTAACATTCTCTTGCATTCTTTTATCCAGTTTTGGTCTGGTGCTCCCTTCTGTATTTCTATGGTTTCAGCTGCTGTGGGGTGCTCATTGAACAAAGCCTTGATATGTGAGTACTACCTTGTCAGAACTATTGACTACACATGAAAGTGTAAAAGTTCCCAGCACCTCTTTGAGTATGTTGTTGAAAAATCCACATTCTGGGGGTACACATACCCCTTGGGCTCTACTTTGTAGGATGGGTCTAAATGGCCTCCACAATCTACAGAGCTGGAACTTCTTGGCCTCCTTGGCCAATCACATGTCATCCAAGTGTCTCTGTACTCTGTCGAACAGGAACTCCTACTCTTCAAACTCACTCTTTATTACTGTTGGTAATACTACACATATACAGTTAGGTCCATATATATTTGGACACATGCACAACTTTAGTTTTATTCAGCCATTTACCAAAACATATTCAAGCTATAGTTCTATAATGGATATGGGCTGAAAGTGCACACTCTCATTTTTAATTTGAGGGTATGTACAACCAAATTGGAGGAAGGGTTTGGGAATTGCAGCTCTTAAGAGTATCCATCCCTCCCTTTTTTAAGGGACCAAAAGTAATTAGACAAATGAATATAATCATAAATAAAAAGTTAATTTGTAATATTTTGTTGAGAATCCTTTACTGACAATGACTGCCTGAAGTCTGGAACCCATGGACATGTCCAAAGACTGGGTTTCCTCCTTTCTGATGCTTTGCTAGGCTCTAACTGCAGCTGCCTTCAGTTGTTCTTTGTTTGTGGGTCTTTCTGCCTTTAGTTTTGCATTCAGCAAGTAAAACACATGTTTAATTGGGTTGAGATCAGGTGATTGACTCGGCCATTGCAGAATATTCCACGTCTTTTCCTTCAAAAGCTCCTGGGTTGCTTTTGCAGTGTGTTTTGGATCATTGTCCATCTGTACTGTGAAGCGCTGTCCAATCAACTTTGCTGCATTTGGCTGAATCTGGGCTGACAGTATATCTGTAAACATTGCAGAATTCATCCTGCTGCTTCTGTCTTCTGTCACATCATCAATAAACACCAATGACCCAGTGCCACTGGAAGCCATGCATGCCCATGCCATCACACTGCCTCCACCATTTTTTACAGATGACATTGTGTGCTTTGGATCATGAGCTGTTCCACACTTTTTCCTTCCTGTCTTTCTGGTACAGATTAATCTTAGTTTCATCCATCCAAAGAATGCTTTTCCAGAACTGGTCTGGCTTTTTTAGAAGTTTTTTGGCAAAGTCTAATCTGGCTTTTCTATTCTTCAGGCTTATGAATGGTTTGCACCTTGTGGTGAACCCTCTGTATTTGCTCTCGTGAAGTCTTCTCTTGATTGTAGACTTTGACAATGATACGCCCACCTCCTGGAGTGTCCTTCACTTGTCTGGAGGTTGTGAATAGGTTTTTCTTTACCATAGAGAGGATCCTGCGATCATCCACCATTGTTGTCTTCCGTGGACGTCCATGCCTTTTTATGTTGCTGAGCTCACCACTGCGTTCTTCTTTCCCCAGAATGTACCAAACTGTTAATTTGGCCACTCCTAATGTTGCTGCTATCTATCTGATGGATTTGTTTCATTTTTGAAGCCTTACAATGGTATGCTTCACTTGCATGGACAGCTCCTTTGAACGCATGATGTTGGTTCACAGCAATAGATTCCAAATGCAAATACCACAATTAGAATCAACTCCAGACCTTTTACCTGCTTAATTGATGAAGAAATAACAAAGGAGTAGCCCACATCTGGCCATGAAACAGCTTTTGATTCAATTGTCCAATTACTTTTGGTCCCTTGAAAAATGGGGGGGTGGCTGCTCTTAAGAGCTGTAATTCCTAAACCCTTCCTTGGATTCACATACCCTCAAATTAAACCTGAGAGTGTGCACTTTCAGCCCACATCCATTATATAACTATAGCTTGAATATGTTTTGGTAAATACCTGAAACAACTAAAATTGTACCTGTGTCCAAATATATTTGGACCTAACTGTCTTTGCACACAACACACCCGGGGTACATTTGCCTCACATCTCCTAGCCCCAGCCTCCTTGGAGCTTCTTCCCATCTTTGGTCAATCACATGTCATCCAAGCTCCTCTGTAGTCCAAACAGGAACTCCTGCTCTTCTGTCACACATTACTATTGGTGATACTACAAATGTATGTCTTTGCACACAACACACCCAGACTACACTTGCCTCACATCTGACAGCCCCAGCCTCCTTGGAGCTACTTACCCTCCTTGGCCAGTCACAAGTCATCTAAGCGCCTCTGTATCCTGAATAGGAACTCCTCCTCTTATGTCACACCTTGTTACTACTGGCGATACTACACATGTATGTCTTTGCATACAACACACCCAGGCTACATTGGCTCACATCTCCCAGCCCCAGCCTCCTCCTGTTGAGTATTTCACCACCAGAAGACCACACTGGGATGGATTATGTCAACAGACTCAACTGTCAGACCTCCAAAGAGGTCACTTCTATCACATGTTACTTGTAGACCTGTGATGACACAGATTTGCTTGCTGTTTCTCTACAAAACAGGGTCACAATGCCTACCTATGGGTACATAAAACTGCATACCAAGCAGGGGTGGACTGACAACTCATGGGGCCCCCGGGAAATAGGGGATCATGGGGCCCCTGTGTCCTTGCCCAAACTCAAAAAAGCCTATGAAAAAGGTACCAGGGACATCTCATGGGGCCCCCTACTGACCCCTGGGCCCTCGGGCAGTGCCCGAGTTTCCAAATGGTCAGTCCGCCCCTGATACCAAGATAATATTTAAATACACATTTGAATTAGGCATGTAATGCTGCCAAACAATTTGTAATCATCTTTATTGATTCTGAAGATCCAAGATCCAAGACTCAAGAGCACAACCAGACCAGTGATCTTATTTCTAAACACTGCAGTAAAGAATTGAAGTTTCCCACATGGAAGAAAAATATATTTTAAATATATTTTAAAAATATTCTTCCCAAATATATTAACATATATTTGAAATACTACAATTTTGGCCGTATTCAATATATTTCAAAATATATTTCAATAAATATACTGTATGTTGAAATGCGTTTTTATTACACAATGTATGAAAAATATTTTTAAAAACACATTTTCAAATATACTGTAAGTCTTTAAAAAATACATTTAATCTACATTTTTGGAATGCATTTACAAATATATGTAAAAACATATGTTAAAAATGACTTTTTTATATGTTAAAATCTGCTTAATATAGTTAAAAAAATATATTTTAAAAATATTTTTCATATATTTTTGTAATATAGAAAAAATGCATTGCATTTCAATATGCAGTGTGTGAGTGTGTGTGTGTGTATATATATATATATATATATTTATATATATTTAAAAAAAATTATATATATATATATATATAGAATACTATATATGTGTAACTTTTCTATGAACAAATACATCAAATCGAACCCAAAAATTATATAAAATTAAAAATCAAATATAAAATATAGAAAATAATGTCCAAAAGTCCCACCGTGACCAAAAACAAAAATAAATAAAAATAAAAATAAAATAAAAGTAAAAACAAAACAAAAAAAGTCCCAAAAAAATAATCCTCACAAGTGTAAACTCAAAACACTTAAACTTTTTCTTCTTCTTGCATCACCACAAACCTTCTTAATACTCGCAGATCCTGATATTCATGCACCTCAAAAAAGAAAAAGAACTCGACATAGTGTCATACCTTAAATAATGTAAACACACGTGCCACTATATGTGCCGCATGCAAAATCAATGTGTATACTCCAACCAAGTGTCAAAACACATAAGAGTGAAAACACATTCCCATAGAATATGTCATATAATGTTTGAGAAACCACTTCACAGATAAACTGCCAGTGTATCACACCACACCCTATGTATATGTAAAAGTGAAAACCAACACCCAAATCACCACTCTCCAACTCTATTAAGGATGGGTAATTACCCTATAGAAGAAACAGCAGGGCAGATTAACCACTCAGGGTTACAATCTCCTCACATTAATTTTCTCCAACGATTAGGGTCACCTCCTCCACTTTCCTCCAGAAAACTAGTCACAATAAAAAGGTATTCTTCTTTATTAATAACTCACATAACATTCCGTGGTAACAGCTCCTCACATAATATTCCGTGGTAACAGCTCCTCCTCACAAGCAGTGTGTACATGGACAGGTTCAGGGAAACATAAACCACATGTTCCCACTTCCAAGATGGCCGCGATCGCACTTCCGGTCAACGTCGATGCGTATGACGTCACGTGTCTCTGACGCGTTTCGTCACTTCCTTTGACTTTTTCAGAAGGGTAAGGACGTCTATGCATCGACTCCTTATATACCGCCCTTCCCAGATATGACGTCACACGCTCAACATAGGAAACCGGAAGTACGTCTCTCTGAAGCGTTTCTCCCCTCCTCCAGGGCGTTATCAAAGACCTTTGATAACGCCCTGGAGGAGGGGAGAAACGCTTCAGAGAGACGTACTTCCGGTTTCCTATGTTGAGCGTGTGACGTCATATCTGGGAAGGGCGGTATATAAGGAGTCGATGCATAGACGTCCTTACCCTTCTGAAAAAGTCAAAGGAAGTGACGAAACGCGTCAGAGACACGTGACGTCATACGCATCGACGTTGACCGGAAGTGCGATCGCGGCCATCTTGGAAGTGGGAACATGTGGTTTATGTTTCCCTGAACCTGTCCATGTACACACTGCTTGTGAGGAGGAGCTGTTACCACGGAATATTATGTGAGGAGCTGTTACCACGGAATGTTATGTGAGTTATTAATAAAGAAGAATACCTTTTTATTGTGACTAGTTTTCTGGAGGAAAGTGGAGGAGGTGACCCTAATCGTTGGAGAAAATTAATGAGAGGAGATTGTAACCCTGAGTGGTTAATCTGCCCTGCTGTTTCTTCTATAGGGTAATTACCCATCCTTAATAGAGTTGGAGAGTGGTGATTTGGGTGTTGGTTTTCACTTTTACATATACATAGGGTGTGGTGTGATACACTGGCAGTTTATCTGTGAAGTGGTTTCTCAAACATTATATGACATATTCTATGGGAATGTGTTTTCACTCTTATGTGTTTTGACACTTGGTTGGAGTATACACATTGATTTTGCATGCGGCACATATAGTGGCACGTGTGTTTACATTATTTAAGGTATGACACTATGTCGAGTTCTTTTTCTTTTTTGAGGTGCATGAATATCAGGATCTGCGGGTATTAAGAAGGTTTGTGGTGATGCAAGAAGAAGAAAAAGTTTAAGTGTTTTGAGTTTACACTTGTGAGGATTATTTTTTTGGGACTTTTTTTGTTTTGTTTTTACTTTTATTTTATTTTTATTTTTATTTTTATTTATTTTTGTTTTTGGTCACGGTGGGACTTTTGGACATTATTTTCTATATTTTATATTTGATTTTTAATTTTATATAATTTTTGGGTTCGATTTGATGTATTTGTTCATAGAAAAGTTACACATATATGGTTTTACTGGCCTTCAAGGGTGAAGGTATATCACTTTTCTGGGTTATTATAGGTTTAAGTGTTGTGATATTTAAGTATATATAGAATACTGCCAAAATTGTAGTATTTTAAATATATGTCGATATATTTGGGAAGAATATATATATATTTAAAAAAAAAAAAAATATATATATATATATATATATTGAATACGGCCAAATTTGTAGTATTTTAAATATATGTCGATATATTTGGGAAGAATATTTTTTAAATATATGTCAAATATATTTTTCTGCCATGTGGGTTGGTCACTCTCTCTAATGTTTCCCTATGTGTCCATGTACACATCTTCGTTTACAGTCATTTACAGGCAGTTGAGTTTACAGTCGTTTTTTTGAACGCAACAAACTTGCGTTCAGCAGTAGATTTTATCAGCGTTTCAAACGCCAAGCGCTTGTAAAGCAAGCAATGCTGCAGGGTAATCCCGAGTGTAGCTCGGGGTTACTGCTTCTGGTACTGAAAGTTAATCCCGATATACACTCGGGAATATTGCCAGGGGGGTTAAAAAACGCTTAATAAATGCAGCTAAATGCACATAAACGCGATATGCAAACGCAGCAAAACTGATTTTTTTAACCTGCGTTTTCCTGCTGTCAATTTCCAGCGTTCACAAGAGTTCTCCAAACGCACCGTGTACATGGAGCCTGACATGGAGGAGGAGTATACTGTAGTTCGCAGCAGTGAATTGAGCAAGGCTGATAACACTGCTTGAGATCACAATGTAAAGTGCACATGACAGCTCTGGATTTCTGGCAGGATCAACACATTTTTTTAATACTAATCAAACAGGTTTAACAAAATGCTCTCAATGGTGAATTCAACAGAGCAAATAAATGATTATTATTACTATTATACAGGGTTTATATAGCACCAACAGTTTGCTCAGCGCTTTACAATATAAATAAATGAAGATCGTTGTCATACAAAGGCGTTCCGTGCGTCTGTGTGCAGGCAGTCCTATTCATACCTATTGAGACTCAGCAGCTTCACAGACACAGCCAGTGTAACATCCATGTGGGTGCATGTCCCCGAACGCAGCGTGTCCATGCAGCCCTTGCATCCCAACAGACATGACTGGGAATACCTGCATGCAGAAGCAAGGAACACCTGTCCAAGATGGCCCTTCGGATGGGTGTGCGTATAGATACACCTATGTGAACTAAGCCATAAATACGTCAATACATGCAAAATGCAACGTATGTGGCGCAAATCCTGCCTTAACCACTTCCAGTCCAGACACTTTTACCCCCTTCCTGCCCAGGCCAATTTTCAGCTTTCAGTGCTATCACACTTTGAATGACAATTGCACGGTCATGCAACACTGTACCCATATGAATTTTTTAGCATTTTTAGAGACAGATAAAGCTTTATTTTGGTGGTATTTATTCACCGTCGGGATTTTTATTTTTATTGCTACATAAATGGAAACGTCCAAACATTTTGAAAAAAAGTGTTTTTCTTATAAAATTTTGCAAATAAATAATCTTTCTTCATAAATCTTGGCCAAAATTTATTCAGTTTTCTTTTTAGTAAAAAAAAAAAAAAAAGAACCCAAATTAGTTTACAAGCAAAAATTATAATTTTTTAAAAATTTGTTTTTACATTTTTATTTATTTTTTTATATTATTATTTATGTTTTTTTTTTTTAACATACTGTCACCCTAGCAGTACAGTGTCACCATAGATTTTTTTTTTTTTTACACTGATTGCTTTTACACCCATAAAGTCTGTAAAAGCAATCATTTCTCCTTCACTCTGGCTGCATTCTTGCAGCCATTGAGAAAGGCTGTTGTGAATAGCCCTGTACCATGTGACCTCTGTGATCATTCACAGATATCACACATAGTAAGCAATGATGTCAGAAGTGACATCTTGCTTACACCTATTCATGTGATCATTGATTGGCCAATCAGTGATCACATGATCAGGACCTCACACAGAGGTCCCGTACAGCAATCGGTCCAGACACAGCGGGCACTGGATCGCTCCCAGGGAGCGTGCACAATCCAAAATGGCGGGCGCTATTTATGAACGGCAGCCCGCCCCTGCACTGCCACCGTCCGGTCGTTTGTATACATGGGCCGGACGGGAAGTGGTTAAATTTTGAAGATCAGAGATCAGTAAGCATATTGATATCCAGGACTCACCAAATACTGTAAGGGACAGGAGGAGGTTGCCTCGGAGCTTGTCGCATATCCTGAGACATGGAGATCTGGGGCGCACTTCATCTGAGGTCAGCTGACTATCGTGCATGCGCACCTCCACCTGTTTCGGGGTGTTGTTGGCACTGAAAGACACAAATTTGCAGAAACAGTTAAAATAAGAACTCCATGGAGAATACTATGGGGGTTGTTTTACTAAAACTGGAGAGTGCAAAATCTGGTGCAGCTCTGCATAGAAACCAATCAGCTTCCAGGATTTATTCTCAAAGCTTAATTTAATGAGCTGAAGTTAGATGCTGATTGGCTGCCATGCACAGTTGCACTTTCCAGGTTTGGTAAGGCTAGGTTCACATCTGTGCGGGTGGTGCAGCTGCGGATCCGCAGGAAAATCCGTGCAGCCGCACCTCCCATACAGATAAATGCGGACCCGCGGGTGGGTGCCATTAGTTCTAATAGCACGCCGCCCGCACTGGAAAACGCAACCGTACTGGGAACCGAGGTTCCCATGCAGGCTGCATTTTCAGAAGAAGTGCAGGGACTTCTTCTCTGCGTGTCCTGGGGCACGGGAGTCCATTCAAATGAATGGGCTCTTGTGCCCGTGCAAAACGCGGCCCACACAGCTGCATATATGTGAACCGGGGGTAAATCAATTCTCTTACGTCTAAACTGGTCACATGACATAATCCCACCAATACCCAAGAAATGTAACAACAGATCGTGTTTAGGAATGCGTACCGTTTATGGGGTCCCCATTTCTCCTAGGCTGATCCGGTGATGTCTACATGTGAACTATGGACGGAGAGACAACTGCCAATCCCTACAACTGTCACTTTCCTTTTGTTCTCTTATTAAGAAAAGTGAGCAATAATGAACACTTTTGATGTCAGAGTTACTCCTGGAGGAGTCCGAAATGTTCAGCTTCAAATTGGATTGGATCTTTTAAGCCACTCTAAAGCTGGCCACACATGCTGGCGAGTAACAATTTCTCAGCTTGCCCAAATACGGTTTCATACCACCTTACCAAAATGTAAGGAATGCATTGGATCTTAAAGTGTTACTAAACCCAGAACAGTAAAATCAGTCTGTAGATGCAGCAAAGCATGCTTGTTATACTCACTGTGGAACCTAAGGGGTTAATCCTCTGCATTGTGTAAAAAGGATGTTTGATCCTCCCCTTCTTCTGTCCCCAATCCATTTGCTGATAATACAGAGCCCTAGGAGTCACTCTGCACATGCTCTGTTTGGTGTTTCTTGGTAGAGAGTTTTTTTTTTGGGAGGGTGCATGTGATCAGCACAGAGTCAATCAGCACTGTCCAAACAGAGGTCAGGGGTTCTACATCCTCCTAGAGCAAAATGAAACTCCTCCTACAAGGTTAACCAGTGATCAGCTGGACACTGAGAGAAGTCTACTATATACTGCCGGTGAGACCAGATATAGTGAATGCAGGGTCCGGGGAGACCAGATATAGTGAATGCAGGGTCCGGGGAGACCAGATATAGTGAATGCAGGGTCCGGGGAGACCAGATATAGTGAATGCAGGGTCCGTGGAGACCAGATATAGCGAATGCAGGGTCCGGAGAGACCAGATATAGTGAATGCAGGTTCCGGGGAGACCAGATATAGTGAATGCAGGGTGCGGGGAGACCAGATATAGTGAATGTAGGGTGCGGGGAGAGCAGATATAGTGAATGCAGGGTCCAGGGAGAGCAGATATAGTGAATGCAGGGTGCGGGGAGACCAGATATAGTGAATGTAGGGTGCGGGGAGAGCAGATATAGTGAATGCAGGGTCCGTGGAGACCAGATATAGTGAATGCAGGGTCCGGGAGACCAGATATAGTGCATGCAAGGTCCGGGGAGACCAGATATAGTGAATGCAGGGTCCGGGGAGACCAGATATAATGAATGCAGGGTTTGGGGAGACCAGATATAGTGAATGCAGGGTGCGGGGAGACCAGATATAGTGAATGTAGGGTGTGGGGAGAGCAGATATAGTGAATGCAGGGTCCGGGGAGAGCAGATATAGTGAATTGCAGGTCCGTGGAGACCAGATATAGTAAATGCAGGGTCCGGAGAGACCAGATATAGTGAATGCAGGGTCCGGGGTGACCAGATATAGTGAATGCAGGGTCTGGGGAGACCAGATATAGTTAATGCAGGGTCCGTGGAGACCAGATATAGTGAATGCAGGGTCCGGAGAGACCAGATATAGTTAATGCAGGGTCCGGGGAGACCAGATATAGTGAATGCAGGGTCCGGGGAGACCAGATATAGTGAATGCAGGGTCCGTGGATACCAGATATAGTGAATGCAGGGTGCGGGGAGACCAGATATAGTGAATGCAGGCTGCGGGGAGACCAGATATAGTGAATGCAGGGTGCGGGGAGACCAGATATAGTGAATGTAGGGTGCGGGGAGAGCAGATATAGTGAATGCAGGGTCCGGGGAGAGCAGATATAGTGAATGCAGGGTCCGAGGAGAGCGAATATAGTGAATACAGGGTCCGGGGAGACCAGATATAGTGAATGTATGATCCGGGGAGACCAGGTATAGTGAATGCAGAGTCCGGGGAGACCAGATATAGTGAATGCAGAGTCCGGGGAGACCAGATATAGTGAATGCAGGGTCTGGGGAGACCAGATATAGTGAATGCAGGATCCAGGGAGAGCGAATATAGTGAATGCAGGGTCCATGGAGAACAGATATAGTGAATGCGGGGTCCTGGAGGAACAGATATAGTGGATGCAGGGTCCGGGGAGACCAGATATAGTGAATGCAGGGTCCGTGGAGACCAGATATAGTGACTGCGGGGTCCTGGAGGACCAGATATAGTGAATGCAGGGTCCGGGGAGACCAGATATAGTGAATGCAGGGTCGAGGGAGACCACATATAATGAATGCAGGGTCCGGGCAGAGAGGATATAGTGAATGCAGGGTCCTGGGTTTAGTAACACTTTAGCTAATTTCTTTCTAATGTAATAGATTGGACCAATGTTTCTCAACCAGGGTTCCTCCACAGGTTGCTAGGAGTTTCTTTAGAAATGGGCAATTTCTGCCTCTCAGATAAGCTCCCACTGATTTCTTGTTAGCTACCTGTAGGGAGGGAATTCTTCCCAATGACCACAAGGGTAAGGACCCTGTATTCACTATATCTGGTTTCCCCGGACCCTGCATTCACTATATCTGGTCTCCCCAGACCCTGCATTCACTATATCTGGTCTCCCCGGACCCTGCATTCACTATATCCGGTCTCCCCGGACCCTGCATTCACTATATCTGGTCTCCCCGGACCCTGCATTCACTATATCTGGTCTCCCCGGACCCTGCATTCACTATATCCGGTCTCCCCGGACCCTGCATTCACTATATCCGGTCTCCCCGGACCCTGCATTCACTATATCCGGTCTCCCCGGACCCTGCATTCACTATATCTGGTCTCCCACAGTACACACAACATGGAATTGCAATTATTTTAATAAATGTAAACTGCTAAATACCTTTTCACATGAGCAGTATATAGCAGTCTTGTGACGTCGATCAGTGCCCAGCAATGCACATGTTAAAGCTTTTAGGAGGAGTTTTCATTTTTCTCTAGGAGGATGTAAAACCCCTGACCTCTGTCTGGACAGCGCTGATTGGCCCTGTGCTGATCACATGCACTCTCCCAAGAAAAAATACACCTCTCTAACAATACACACCAAAATTGAGCATATGCAGAGTGACTCCACACGATATGTCTTATCAGGAAATAAGAGGGGGACACTGATAGAAGGGGAGGATCAGAGAAGTCAGGATCAAACAGCGTTTTTACACAATGCAGGGAATTAACCCCTTAGTTTCCACAGTGAGTATAACAAGCATGATTATACTGTTGTGGGTTTAGTAACACTTTAATGGACTTGACCCAGAGTATGCCATCACAGAGAAAGTGGCTGAATTCCTGGAGTTCAGCTTTAATAATTAGGAGACTTCAGATGATAAAGCAGTGTAAAATTAGCTAGCAGTAGGACATTTGTAATAAGAGTGATTTGGATGAAATGTAATGGACCACATCCAATCCGCATGACATGTGAAATAACATTGCTTCCTATGGTGCCTGTTCACGTATGTCCAGTGCACTGGCGGTTTCAGAGAGGTCTGAAAAAGAGTCCTGTACGATTTCTGAGCAGTGCGGTCAGGTTTGGGTGCCGATTACAGGCTACTGACTTCTATGGGAGCCGTTTCTAAACTTCACATGTGTGAACGGAATAAAATCCTCACCTAATCCTGTCCTGAATTGCTGAACAACTACTGTGCCAATTAGCTGTGAAACTTGAGCGTCAATCCGCACATGTGTGAATCAGCTCTTACCCTAGGTTCACACCTAAGCGTTTTTCGCAGCGTTTTGCAGACACATACTACAGTCCATTTAACATGATTTCCTATGGGACACATTCACATCTCTCACGTTTTCATACGTTTTTATTACAAAATATATGAAAAATATTTTTAAAATACATTTTCAAATATACTGCATGTCTTTAAAAGTAGAAATCAACATTTTTGGAATCCATTTACAAATATATGTAAAAATATATGTTAAAATTACTTTTTTATATGTTAAAAAAAAATCTGAAGAATATATTTAAAAAATATATATATTTTAAAAATATATACAGTATATTTTTTTAAATATATTCTTCAGATTTTTTTAACATACAAAAAAAGGCTTTTTAACATATATTTTTACATATATTTGTAAATGCATTCCAAAAATTTAGATTTGTATTATTATAGTTATACGGTATATGAAATGTATTTGAAAAAATATTTTTCATACTTTGTAATAATAACGCATTTCAACATACAGTGTTTATATATATATATATATATATATATATATATATATATATATATATATATATATATATATATATATATATTTATTTGTTTGTTGAAATATATTGAATATGGCCAAAATTGTAGTATTTCAAATATATGTCAATATATTTGGGAAGAATATTTTAAAAATATATTTCAAATATATTTTTCTTCCATATGGGAGGGGGTGCAGTGAATGTGAGTGATATAATGTAAGGAGGTTTAGATGCACACTGTTCTTGTATTTATATTTGTTTTCTGTCAAACAATGCAGCAGTATTCTATGAACAAAAGGCAGCTCCAAGAATTTATGGTCAGTAAAAGTAAATGCTTCGCTTTGAAAAGCCCAGTCTAAAAAGAAAAGCCCTACCAATAAAAAAATAAAAAATAAATAAAAATCCCAAAATGCTGCTCCTGATACCATATAAACAAAAAAAAACATACATCAACATACAAAAAAAAAAATCTATATTATCTCAAACTTTTTGAGCCTATGATATCAGCTAAAGTCCACTTTGTTAATAGAAATCTTGCTTCCTAAAATAAAGACCCTATCGATATAAACTGAAACAGGAAGAGAGGAGAAATCTCTGCGGGAAGGGGGGGGGGGGGATAAAGACAATGAGAACTTATAAGAGGATCTAACCCTTCGCTACACCGTCCAGATCCAGAAAAAAGTTATGTCTAGGGTTCTAGGGAAGACAGTAGTAGACTACTTGCTGGTCAATGAACTAGCTTTGCGAATTTACATAATTTACTATGCACAGGCATATTAATGTCAAATGCAGGGGCGGACTGACAACTCATGGGGCCCCCGGGCAATAGGGGATCATGGGGCCCCTGTGTCCTTGCCCAAACTCAAAAAAGCCTATGAAAAAGGTACCAGGGCATCTCATGGGGCCCCCTACTGACCCCGGGCGCTCAGGCAGTGCCGAGTTTCCAAATGGTCAGTCCGCCCCTGGTCAAATGTATATCATTTAATGAGAATTTTGGAGTTAAAGTGGAGTTCCACCCAAAAGCGTAAGCTCCACTTTTCTGCCTCCTCTCCCCCCTCCGCTGCCACATTTGGCACCTGGTTTTGACAGGCACACGCTCCCACTTTGTGGCCAACTGAGCCGGATGTTCAGTACCCCCCGCAGCCCTCTGAGACATTTCCAAGGTCCCAGAGGACTGCAGCCCATTCACAAAGTGCAACGCAGTTGGAAACCGGCGGTGAAGCTGCCGGATTCCCTTAGTCAAGATGGCGGCGCCAGCACTTGACAGCTGATTGAAGAATCGACTCAGGGTGAGGACACTGCTGGATGCATGGACAGGTAAGCGCCATAATAATAAAAGTCAGCAGCCACAGTATTTGTAGCTGCTGACTTTTAATTTTTTGGGGAATGGAACTCTGCTTTAATGAGCTTATAGAGCTTTTTGCCATTGTGCTGGAAATCTCTATAGAAGAAATGAAAACCTTTTATTTTCTATGGTTGATTACAGCTGAAGATTAAACGTGATTTGCACACATGATCCTTTTAGCTTTGCGCCTTGTAAAAGAAGCAGAAACATCATCCCTGTGCAACAGAGAGCAGAGCTGTAGGAGGGGCCCAACAGGCCCCACCCACTACGATCTGCCTACAGAAAACTACAGGAGGGGTCGGAGGCAAGACCAGCCACCCTGTACAAAGAGAGAGAGCGGCACTGACAGGTCTTTATTACAGGAAGCCCCTGCACAGAGACGTTTTACATCGGATTACTGCACAGATCTGGAAAAGGTACACAAAGCACACCAAGATTCAAGGAATGACTCCTGTAGTAAGATCATATTTGCTTATCCCGAATATTCTGCCCCAATTTCATGTAATTTTTCTGTGTTGTACTGAATTGCACCAGTTTATTATTGCTGGTAGTGTATTGATGTCTCCTGGCTGTTTTCAACCACTACAGCTTATTTATGTATGTCATTTGACATCTGCCTCTGCTCTCCCTCCAGTTTAGCGCTAGTTAGTTCAGTTCTGTCTAGTTTTGCCTTGTTTCTTCCATGTTTCCTCAATACTTTGCAGAGACAGGGCTCAGCAATGTCATTGAGGCTGACTTACCAAAGAGTGTGGGAATGTTTACACATTGGGGTTTATTTACTAAAGCTGGAGAGTCCAAAATCAGACTCCCTTCTGCATAGAAACCAATCAGCTTCTAACCTCAGCTTGTTCAATGAAGCTTTGGCAATGAAACCTGGAAGCTGATTGGTTTCTATGCAGAAGGGAGTCTGATTTTGGACTCTCCAGCTTTAGTAAATAAACCCCATTATGTCAAGTGGAGATTTACATTAATTATTTGTAGCGCCCTCTAGTTTAGGTAGGATTTTTGTGTTTTGTTAGAGGCTTGCTGGAAGACGAGGTATGAGTCAGCCTGGGAGTGAGTCAGTGAGGTCACTTCAGGTTAGGCCGGGAGGTGCCACAGGTCAGGGCTTCTGGAACCCTCCCACCCTTCTAGAAACTGCTGGTACTTTCTAGAGGAGGGGAGGAGGCCTGGATTTGCAAATTTCAGGGAACCTGGACAATCCCCAGATAGGAGGCCTGACGTGGTGGCTAGGACAACCCTTAAATATGGGAGAGACTGATCAGCAGGGGGGTTGAAGTCGGGTGGAAGATGGAGTGAGGAAGGTGCTGTTAGTGTGGAGCCTGGGAGGGGGCCCAAGAGGAAGAGGGCCTGCCTACAGGCTGAAGCTGGACAGAAGGACCTCCACTGTCCCACAGACTACTTACTAAAGATGGCCTGTCAGCAGGGACAAAGCCAGCCCAGTGAAAGGCCTGAAAACAGCTGCAACCCATTAAGATACAGGAACAGGACAGTGTGAGTACTTCTGCATCCCCTGGGCCAAAGAAGGGAGAGGACGGTCAGGTGCAATACCCAAATAGTTCTCCCTGGGACTACTTCATTTGTACGTCTCGGATTCTCTTGCTCAGGGACACTCTCAAGTTCAATAAGGGACCAAGTGCTCCTTGCAAAGACTGTGTGCTGCTGATTTTTGTCCTTTTTGCTAATAGGTTTGTCCTCCAAAGTTATACTGTTCCCTTGGGAATCCCATATACCCCTAGACCCCATCCAAGTTAAATACCCTCATAAAACACAAAAAATCAAGCTCAAGGACTGTTTTACTGACTTTGGATGAAAGTGCGGAAATTGCCTGTTGCCTGGCTGTGCAGAGGGGACCCAAAACCTCGGCGGCCCTCAAGAGGGTAGCACTTCATATTCAATCATGTAAAAAAATCCCTGTTTACTTATTTCCCCTTCACATGATTAGATCATTGCAATGAATAGTCACACAATTTGTTCTGTGAACCTTCTGAAATTCTTTAGAAAATTGGTATTGCTGTCTTTGTACACTTCAAAGTATTCAACTTCTGTGTCTTATTGATAAGTTAAGCTGCCTGTGGATGATGCCAAGTCAGCAAGTGACCCTACTGTCCAAACAGACCGTATCTAAGGAGGTATGTGAACACATAAAGCGACATTTGACACAGAACCTCTCTCCCTGAAGTCTTACAACTGTTTTTCTGACTTCACATGAATTTATTATTATTATTTATTTATTCCAGGTACTTATATAGCTCCCTTAATTTACTCAGCGCTTTACATATATATTGTACATTTACATCAGTCCCTAACCCTCAAGGGGCGTACAATCTAAGGTCCCTAACTCACATGCATACATACACATACTAGGGCCAATTTAGACAGGAGCCAGTTAACCTCTCAGCATGTCTTTGGAGTGTAGAAGGAAACCGGAGTACCTTGAGGAAACCCACGCAGGCACAGGGAGAACATGCAAACTTCAGGCAGGTGGTGCCGTGGTTGGGATTCAAACCAACGACCCTAGTACTGCCAGTGCTGAATTTTATTCATGCAGTCTTCTGGTCGGTCCAGTGACATCACAGGTCACCCTTCAGTCGGTGCACCTTGACTTCTGGACTGAGCGGTGCTCAGATGTGTGAGCACCCCTCACTCCAGGAATATTATAAGCACAGGCTTTGTAATGATGTCCCCCACACGGGGTGGGTCCCTGACACCCTGGGCTCAAAGGAAATGGCTTGCATCCAATCTTGAAAAGAACTGGTGGCTAGCTGCGAAGAAGGACACAAAGGGTGGAATGGTTCCTTCAGACATTTTGTGAATGCCCCTCTTACCTTTTTAAATATAAAGGGCTTTTGGATATACTTTAACCACTGATGGAATTCCACCACACCTACACCATAGCAAAAAAAAAAGAAATTTGGTATTGCTGTCTTTGTACACTTCAAAGGCCTGGGGAAACATCTTCTGTACTGAAATGAGCTGAAGTAAAATTGCGTTGGATCCAACTTCTGTGTCTTATTGATGAGTTAAGCTGCCTGTGGATGATGCCAAGTCAGCAGGTGAATCTACTCACCAAACAGACCTTATCTAAGGAGGTATGTCAACACATAAAGCGACATTTGACACAGAACCTCTCTCCCTAAAGTTTTGCAACCGTTTTTCTGACTTTACATTAATTCTCTTCATGTGGTCTTCTGGTCGGTCCAGTGACATCACAGGTCACCCTTCAGTGCGTGCACCTTGACTTCTGGACTGAGCGGTGCTCAGATGTATGAGCACCCCTCACTCCAGGAATATTATAAGCACAGGCTTTGTAATGACGTCCGCCACACGGGGTGGGTCCCTGACACCCTGGGCTCAGAGGAAGTGGCTTGTAACCAATCTTGAAAAGAACTGGTGGCTAGCAGTGGAGAAGGACACAAAGGGTGGAGTGGTTCCTTCAGACTTTTTTTGAATGCCCTTCTTACCCTTTGAAAAATAAAGGGCTTATGGATATACTTTAACCACTGATGGAATTCCACCACACCTACACCATAGCTGTCCGCTTTTGTTTTTTTTTTCTCTAATACTGAGAGATTTATTGAGGATTACTTAAGGAAATCCATTTTATAAATATTGTAGGTTTCTGTGACATTTCCTTTAATGCGTTGTGACTTATTGTAATCTGTGTAACATCTGCCTTCCTCTTCCTATAATGGGGGGATCATGCTACCTCCTGGAGACCGGCGGGCAGCTCCCGGATAAACACATACCTCCCTCCACACAAACAGCCACTTCTCGTCCAGGACGTTGAACGAATCTCGCAAATACATCCGCTGAAAAACCTCAACGCTTTTTAGGCTGCCTTGATTTCTCCAAATCAGCGCGGGGACGCAGATGAACTGGAAGCTCAAAGGAGCGGACGCTTGCCAGTAAACAACAGTTTGAGTTATTTTGCTTAATTTAATTTGCAAGCAGCGAACAGCTGCCGCGCAGTTTAGCGATTACCATAGAAACGGGAAAAAAAAAGATCCAAGACAATTATAGCTTCTGTCAGTTGCGTTATTTATAGGGAGAGGTGATATGGTGTGATGCGGCAGGGGCTGTTAGCTATTCCGCCGACCTGTAAAAGGTGGTAGATGGGCTAATTTGGGAAAGTGACTTGCCTGGCAGAGCTCGGTGTGGGAGTCGGCATATGGAAGACTAAACTGGCAAAACAAAGGCTTTGTCAAGATTCCAGAATAACAAACTTATTGTTTATTTCCTGTGCTCATACAGACCAGTGGACTTGTGTCTCTTCATCGGACGAGAGATTTATAGGCTGTGCGGAAAGGGAATGGTGTACAGTACTTTTATCAACTTGGCCACACGTATTAAAATCTGATTCAACAGTCTTGTTCAAATTTCCTAAGGACTATATAAGGCAGGGTTCTCCAAAATGGTCAATACTGAACCCCGAGGGTCAATGGGACTATTCACGAGGTGGATAAAATGGCTGGGGTCAGTAAATGTCTGGAGGTCAATAGATGGTCAGTGAATGATGGAATGTTGGCTGGGTCAGTAAATCTTTTGAGGTCTCTTTAGAGCTCCATGCCAGTCCCTAGCCCTGAAGGTAGGGTAGCTAGTGGCGAAACAGTGTTACTTAGGGTTGAATGGTCAACCACCAGCCAGGGTGGCCTTGAGTTGTCTATATCAACTGTGCGTTGTGACTGGTCCATGTACTTTGTGTTTTGTGTCTATGTTCTTCCCCTACTGGGAAAGATATACATATGTGCTCATTTTCTGTGTACTCCCCCACCTCAAATTCTGTTGGTCAGTTATTGCATACACCCACCACAAACTCTTTTGGAGAACCAGTGAGTATATCCAACTCCAACTCTCTTGGTCAGTCAGCGAGTACACCCACCTCAAACTCTATTGGTGGTCTAGTGAGTAAACCCGCCTCAAACTTTGTTGGTGAGACAACGAGTAAACCCACCTTACACTCTGTAGGTGAGCCAGTGACTACACCTACCTCCAATTCTATTGGTTAGTCAGGAAGATCAGCCACCACAAACTTTGTTTGTGAGACAGTACACCAACCTCTAACTCTGTTGGTGAGCCATTGAGTACACCCATTTTCAACTCTGTTGCAGAGCCATTGAGTACATGGACCTCAAACTCTCTTGGGCAGTGAGTGAACACAACCACCTCTAACTCTGTTGGTGAGCCAATGAGTACACTCATCTTCAAATCTGTTGCAGAGCCATTGAGTACATGGACCTCAAACTCTGTTGGGCAGTGAGTGAATACAACCTTCTCTAACTCTGTTGGTGAGCCAATGAGTACACCCATCTTCAAATCTGTTGCAGAGCCATTGAGTACATGGACCTCAAACTCTGTTGGGCAGTGAGTGAATACAACCACCCCAAACTCTGTTGGTGAGCAGTGAGAACACTCACTTCAAACTCTGTTGGTGAGCCATTAAGTACACTCAACGTAAACTCTGTTGCCAGTGAGTACACCCATAGTGGTAAAGGTGATGCCAAAGAACTGATTGCTGTGCATTTACTAAAAGTTCATCATTGTGCCACTATAATGGGACTAGCAGATACCACGTGAAAATGTTGACAGTATTCTCAAGAAAAAAAAAGTACAGTCCTAGGTTTGTTTACCAATGAAGCAATGCCTATAGGCCTATTATTGGAAAAGATTTTCAGTAACGCTGCCTTAAAGCCTTTAGTTTTCATATAATAAATGTCTGGAGGCCCATTAACATTCTGAACTTCATGAAAGGGGATGATTAACTAAGGATTTTAGGGACCCACTGATGTGGAGTTAGACTAAACAAAACATGAACAACACTCCTATGTAATGGAGTCCACTGCAAATATACGGGTGCTGATCCAGCTCAGTGCATGCCGGCACATCAACAAAGTTGTGTAAAAGTGTGTATGGCAACATGTGGTCGGGGCCTACACACCCTACACAAGGGGTCTTCCTTCCCATCAGGGTACATGCTCACTAATGTCTGGGACCAGGTGGGGCCGCGGTCATGTGAATTCAACATTAAGGTGGAACCCCAGGTTAAAAGTGAGCCGTACACCTTGTGCAGCTGTAAAACCACATGCCTGATCCTCTTGTGACACACACTGTCCCATACGCTACACACCTTGTCTTCCAGAATGTGGCATTCAAAGGGGGACACCAATACGTTTGTGTCCTGTTCTACCAGTCCAGCTTTTCTCTGCCTCCTCCCTCCCAGTGACAGAATGGGGTCCCGCTGTGCAGTAACCATGAACCTCATGTGTGCACTTATTAGCTCCTTCAACTCTCATTCAGTTCTCCCATATCATGCGGCTGGGTCCTTTGGGTCTACGTACCACAGGTTCGGTCCCAATAGCTTTTGGGGAACTGAACCCCCCTTGCTACTGGAAAACCTGTCACCCATGCCCGGTACCACTCTTTGCTGTCTGGCTGCTATTACATTCCCATCAGTACATGGTTACTCATAGCAACTTTACACTTTTCACCAACTTCATTGCTATGATAGCCTACTGTTCCTCACTCTTAACCCTACGTGTGCTTTACAGGCCCTGTTCTTTCGATACGCCATATACCTCCATGCACTCCTTCGTATTACTTCAGACCAGTTGTGAAACAGTTGATAAGGCTTTACTGGACAACTCCACAATACAGTCCAACAATGCAATACAGTTCCTTTCTAACTAACTAGACCCAGGCTGTCCGGTGTGTACCTTCCCAGAGGTGAGAGTCCTTGAGAGGCAAAATCCTAACTTAGGAAGACTTCCCAAAGTGCAGTCCAGGTGTTGCTGATGCAGGGGTGGACTGAAAACTCATGGGGCCCAAACTCAAAAAAGCCTATGAAAAAGGTACCAGGGGCATCTCATGGGGCCCCCTACTGACCCCTGGCCCTCAGGCAGTGCCTGAGTTTCCAAATGGTCAGTCCGCCCCTGTGCTGATGGCTACATCCTCAAGCTTGGCCTCTTGATTTTTCCCAGGCAGTCCGTGTCTACCCCTGAGCTGAGCTATCCCCCATTTTATATTCGACACGGGGGGGGGGGGGCAGAGCCCAGAAATTGCCTGGGAAAGGTTTAACCCTTCCCCACCTGGGCAGCCTGGAAAACTAACAACCCAGCCTGCCTACAAACAGCCTTCCTAAACAGGCCATTCAATTCATTTCCAGTTCACCCTAAATAGCAGTAGAAAAGGATTATCACACTCTGGACTATAGCAAAGCTCGCTTTCTTTCTTTCTTTCTCTCTCTCTTTCTTTCTCTCTTTATTTCTCTCTCTTTCTTTCTTTCTCTCTCTCTTTCTTTCTTTCTTTTTTTCTTTCTTTCTTTCTTTCTTAATTTCTTTCTCTCTCTCTCTCTCTTTCTCTCTCTCTCTCTCTCTCTTTCTCTCTCTCTTTCTTTTTCTCTCTCTCTCTTTCTTTCTTTCTCTCTCTTTCCTCCTCTTGTTCTCTCTCTTTTTTCATTATATCGTTCTATCTCTTTCATTCACCCCTCTCTCTTTCCTTATCTTGTTCTCTGTCTCTTTTTTTCTCTCCTTCTCTCTTTATTTCTTTCTCTCTGTCCTTCTCTCTCTTTCTTTGCCTCTCTCTCAAAAGTGCTTACATCTCAATGTCTCTATCACACTCCTACAGACACACTTCAGGTCCACGTGTGCTCAGACAACAGTTAATCTGCTTAATTTGTAAAAATCTCTTACAATAGTACTAGTTAGTACTAGAACAAGTTCTATGTGACAACTAAAGGAAACCTATACTGAGACTATTTGAAGACTACCATCCGTGGCCTAAATATGTTTGAGGCACTGAACTAAGTATGCAGATCAAAAGTTTTGACTTCTCTCTGATTTCCTAATCTCCATGCTTGTTCCAGGTCAGTGACTGTTAGAGAAAGCAAAAACAGCCAGGCAACTGGTATTTTTAGAAGGAGGTGAACAATGGCTGCCTGGCACTTTTCTTGCTGCAGGATTCCTTTAATGTGATAAATGAACCTTACATCTAATTATACTGCTGCCTGCCCTAGAAAAGAGCCTCATTTGTTTCTATCTCCCTGATACCTGCTTTTATACCAGTAACACATTTTTATAATCTATTTGCTTGGTAGCTTTAGCCATCTGATCTTTTGATGTATTTTGAGATTCACATAAGATCTGTTTGGAAAGAGAACAGCTGACTCCCATTTCTGCTATGGGTAGAGATTTCTAAAACACCTAGGCTTAAAGGATAACTCCACTTTCATGGAAAACTTATAGGAAATAAAAGAAATAATGTAGCATATACAGTTTCTATGCAAGCCAAATTAAAATGACATTTGCTTTTAAATCTGCAGACACTGTAATTTCTGTACAATCAAATTAAATATGGCAACCTGGAGGTCTTCTGTACACCTCATTGGGTCAATATGTTGTAGCAAGAATGCAGAGAACAACTCTTTTGGCTGCTGATGGAATCCAGAAAACATCTCACTGGGTCATTCTACTGCAGAAAGAGTCCAAACAACACCTCATCTTATTGGGTCAGTCAACTGCAGCAAAACATTATATCGGGTCAATATACTGCAGATGGAATCCAGAGAACATCTCATCAGGTCACTCTACTGCAGAGGGAATCCAAAGAACACCTGATTTGGTCATTCATCTGTAGAGAGATTCTAGAGAACACCTCCCCAGGTCAATCAACTGCAGGCAGAATCCAGAACATCTCTTCTGGTCAATCTACTGTAGATAGAATCCAGAGAACACCTCACATGGTCACTGAGGGTGTGCCTTCTACAGCCTAGGTTATTTCCTAATTTTCTGCTCCTGTATCACCAATCAATTTCAAACTTCCTAGGTGATTGAGAGCTAGGAGAAACTTCCTAGTACTAGGATTTTTTTTTTACATCAGAATTTCTGTATGGGAGATAGCAAGGCGGCTACATTGGGTATGTATAAGAATAGTTCTCGTCCAACAAAAATGGGTTCCTGGATCAATAAAAAAGACAGCAAATGTAGTGCGGTGGACTGGCAAAGAGAGCTGCATATCAGCACGTGAGCTTGCAGAGCAAATTCCAGTCCCTTAGTACCAACCCTCCCTCTCCAAGCCTGAACTAAAATCGAATTCGAGGAAATAAAATCACATTTAACAAAGCTTCCTAATCCTTCCTTATAATATAGCACAAGAAGCATAGTAAGACAAAACAGTAAGTCATGTATGATATATAGCAAAGTTCAGCAAAAGCTTTCTTTAAAAGTTATAAAAATGAACGAAAATTATTTTTAATCTTACATAGGAGTGAAGAAGAATCACCATTATGAAGATATCCCATGACTTCCTTTGTGGTCACCAAGACAGGAAGAGTAATTTTTCTAACAGGGATGGAAACAGAAACTTTTTCACATGCGGCCCATTCACATTCCAGTGCAGTTTGATGTGTAACATTCATGTAAGCAGGTGCTTCCAATAGGTTCTGTGTATTAAAATGTTTTCTTCTACTATATTCATGCTCTCGGGGTAGACATTTTAACTGTGTTTACGCGTGACAGCCATTTGCTAAAATGTAGGTTTATTGTCCTTGGTTGACCTGCTGAACTGGTGGTTCCTGAGAAGAAAGGTTCAACACTGCTGAACAGGTTTCCCCACTCTTTTTGGGAGGGTTACCTCCCTCTACGTGAACGTGCAAGTTAGGTGCCACTCCGGACGGGAGGGTAAGGGTTAACGCCTTTCCCGGTTCTTTGGTTTTGACGAGTTATCTCTAGGTCTAACCCACCGATCCTGTGATATAAAAGAGGGACAGTGGTCCAAAAGCGAGAGCCCCCAGCTGCCGGGAATTGCCACTGATAGACTCCTGTCTGAACATGGACTCCACCTTTTGCAGATATGCCGGGGCAGCACATAGCCTGAGTTAGGAGTAGGGATGTAGACATAATCCTGTTTTGGATATTGGCCTGTGAGATGTTAATTTTGCACTTTTCCAAGTAAAGCTTTGAAACTTTGTTCCTGCCTGATCTGATGTTACTCAAGGGGTGTAATGTGAGTAACTGGCACCTATAGTCTCAGGTTTGGGTCAATAAACACTTTGGGTATGAAGACAGCTCTGCTGGAGTTAACACAGTGTGAAGTGCAAGCAAGTGGTTACTTAGGGTAATGGAAGTTTCACAAGAAGCCTGTCATTAGCGTGCCTTGTCGCGGGGACCTGAGATTTAACTGAAGAACAGTTGGGGTGCAAGAGTATATGGTGTACGTCCATCTCTAGGAGTAGAGGCCCACGTTACGATTGAGTATTCCCCGTTAGCAACCTCAGCCTTTTCCCAGGGCATTGATGAAAATGGCACAGAGTAAAGGTACCCCATGTGTATGGAAAAAAAAGGTGCCTAGCGTAGCCCAGAAGAACCCACCCCAGGGGTAGTCCTCTTATGTGATCCAGACTCCCAACGAGTTAATGGGAAACATGGTGGAAGGTCCACCATCACCTATCCACCTGCATGCAAACTATACATATAACTTGTGGTTCATTAGTGCCCAGATACGTCACCTAGGGGAAAGAGTGCCAAAATGTAGCTGTTATATTGTCCATGTGTTCCACTCCTTGGTGGGAGACCAGACAGGGTTCCCAGTAGGGTCTGGACTTGTGCTACCTTAACCGAGACCAAGTGCATACAATGGCTAAAAGTTACTGGGACCAATTTTTCTAATTTTTTTTTTTAGGTTTTATTCTGTGATATATATGACCATGTGCCCAATGATGTCATGAGCATCCCCTCCCATTTCTGTGCATCAGATGTGGGGTGAGGAATCTTGGCCCAGCAAT
Organism: Staurois parvus; assembly: GCF_062004578.1. NCBI lineage: Eukaryota > Metazoa > Chordata > Amphibia > Anura > Ranidae > Staurois > Staurois parvus. The sequence continues at coordinate 7,676,553 of NW_028317980.1, read as the reverse complement.
GACAGATAACTTTCAGATTTGGATAATTTGTTTTTGAACACAAGCTCATCGCAGTTGGATTGTGACTACTTACTCATCTGAAAAAGATGCCATCATCTATAAATGTCTTGAAGGTCCCATAGTACTAGCTTGGCAAGTTTCCTGATGGAGACTGGGCTCAGTACCGCAGCAGGAAGGCATGAACACATGTGAACTATCAAAACCAACAAGTTTCAAAGGAGGTCCCAAACCTTGCTACACACAGAATTTCTGTCCAACTCTTTTTAGCAAACACCCAAGTGTACAGATTGCCAGTCCGAGCTGGAAGGTAGTTATCACAGAAGCCTGGTTTTAATCTGGTCTGGCGCATTCACAAATGAATGTCTCGTAGGTTCCATAGTATGAGCTTGGTAAATTTCTAATGGCGACTGGTCTCAGCTATGTATACATGTGAACGATTTAAACCAACAAGTGTCAAAGAGAACCCAGACACATCAGCCCAGCAATAACCGCTAACTCCCAGGTTTGGATAAATTGGGTTGAATTGAAGCCCAAACCCAAGCTCATCACAGGCATAGTGTATTTACTGCTCATCTCAGAAGGGCATGTTCACCTAGGAATGTCTCGTAGGTCCCACAGTACAAACTTGATGAGTTCCTGATAGTGACTGGTCTCAGCACCACAACAGGTAGGTATGAACACATGTGAATGATTAAAAAACCCATCAAGTGTCAAAGGAGAACCCAACCTTTCCTACACACAGAACTGTCCAACTCCTTTTGGCAGACACCTGAATGTACAGATTGCCAGTCTGAACTGGAAGGTAGATATTACAGGAGCCTGGTTTTATTCTGGCATCTTCACCTAGAAATGGCTCGTAGGTCCCATAGTACGAGCTCAGTAAGTTCCTGATGGAGACTGGTCTCAGCACAGTGGCAGGAAGGCATGAATACCAGTGAACAATTTAAACCAGCAAGTGTCAAAGTTAGCTCAAACTCATCTCAGAAGGGCGTGTCTTGTAGGTCCCATAGTACAAGCTTGATGAGTACCTTATATTGACTAGTCTCAGCACCAGGGCAGGAAGGCATGAACACGTTTGAATGATTAAAACCAACAAGTGTCAGAGGAGAACCAAAACTTTACTACACACAGAGCCTCTTGTCACAATCCTGCACACAGGGAGAAGACGTTATCCCCTCATCCCGCCTCTCTCAGGAATGCAAGCAGCATATGATGCTGAGCCCTGCCTAACAATTCTTTTGCCAAATAAGGTATTGGCTTGTCCGTGATAGGAAGATACCAGTTGATTTTGTGTAGAAAAAAGAAGCTGGTATGTTTTGTGTGTAGTCAGAGAAGTGAGGACCGTCTTCGATATAACATCTATCGGACAGAACGCAAAGGAGAATCTCGCTGCAATAACGAAACCGAGTGCGAGACCAGAAATCCCTTTTTAGCTCATCAGACTTGAAACTGCTTAACCCCAGGCATTTATTTGGCAAGTACTGTACTTATTTACCTAAACTTATTTCTGTTATCTGTTTGCTGTGCTGTTGTGCTCTGTATATATATATATATTGGTTACATCTTCTTGCTGTAAATATTTTTACTGCACCCTTTTAACCTTTTGGTAATAAATCTTACTTTCTAAAAGTGTTGAACTGTTTCTATAGCTCCTGAATGTAACTTACAAATCCCTGCCACTGAAGAGCGCTATTATGAGTATTTAACCCTCTGTATAACCGGTCTGTAGAGATAGCGGGATACTGACAGTTAACCAATCATCCTCGTGTATTGCTGAGTTTCCTCTTTCTCTGTATAAAAAGGAGGTGGTGGCAGTGTGAAGGGTTAATTGCGTAATTAACCTGACCCAGTAACAAACGCTCCCAGGCTGCAGATACATCGATTGTGGTCCAATTAGCTGGAAAATCGTTGTGCAGGGTGCAGCTGGGCGTGACATTGTTGCGCACGTGACAGCGCGGTTTTAGATCGGCTAGTCCTTCTGTCAGGAGTTTGGTGAGAAGGGCTGGGGTCTGACGCCGCACCCGTCACACCTCTGTCTGACTCTATTTGGCAAACATCCAAGTATACAGTTTGTCAGTCCGAATCAGAAGGTAGATTTTACAAGAGCCTGTTTTTTTCTGGCATCTTTACCTAGAAATGGCTCATAGGACCCACAGTATGAGGTCAGTGAGTTTCTGATAGAGTTTGGTTCCAAGGCATGAACAATTAAAACCAGCAAGTGTCAAAGGAGATCCCAAACTTTTCTACACACAGAACATCTGCCCAACTTTTTTTGGCAAGCACCAAAGTTTCAAGATTGCCAGTCTGCACCGAAGGCCAATATTACAGGAGCCTGGTTTTATTCTGGTGTTTTCACTTAGGAGTAGCTCACAGGGCCCATAGTATGAGTTTGATGAATTCTTCATGGAGACTGGTGGAGAACACAAACTTTGCTACAAGCAGAACCTCTGTCCAACTCCTTTTGGCAAACATCTCAGTGTACAGATTGCCGGTCTGAACTGGAAGGAGCCTGGTTTTATTTTGGCATCTTCACCTAGAAACGCCTCGTAGATCCCATACTATGAGCTCAATGAATTTCTGCTGGAGACTGGTCTCAGCACCATGGCAGAAAGGCAGGAACACAAGAACGAAACCAAGTGTCCAAGGAGATCCCATACTTTGCTACACACAGAGCCTCTGTCCAACTCTCTTTGGCAAGCACCAGATTTTTAGAGATTACCAGTCCGAACCAGAAGGCCAATATTAAAGGAGCCTGGTTTTAATTTGGTGTCTTCCCCTAGCAAGGGCTCACAGGCCCCATAGTATGAGTTTGATGAATTCCTGATAAAGACCGGTGTCAGCACCATGGCAGAAAGGAATGAACGCATATATACAAGAGCCTGGTTTTACTCCACCTTCTTCACCTACAAATGGCTCATAGTATGAGCTTAGTGAGTTTTTGATGGAGCTTGGTTCCAAGCAGGGGCGGACTGACAACTCATGGGGCCCCCGGGCAATAGGGGATCATGGGTCCCCTGTGCCCTTGCCCAAACTCAAAAAAGACTATAAAAAAGGTACCAGGGGCATCTCATGGGGCCCCCTACTGACCCCCCGGGCAATAGGGGTTCATGGGGCCCCTGTGTCCTTGCCCAAACTCAAAAAAGCCTATGAAAAAGTTACCAGGGGTATCTCATGGGGCCCCCTACTGACCCCGGGCCCTCGGGCAGTGCCCGGGTTTCCAAATGGTCAGTCCACCCCTGGTTCCAAGACATGCACAAAACCAACAAATGTCAAATGAGAGTCCAAGCTGTATTTCTACACACAGAACCTCTACCCAAATGCTTTCGGCAAACACCTGAGCGTACAGATTGACAGTCCAGGCAGGAAGGTCGGTATTACAGCAGCCTGTCTGTTCTATTCGCACAAGTATAACAAGTGATATCTTGTGTTTTCATTTCACCAACTGATTAAATTCAGCCAGATCAGCCAATTTTCTTGCCTGGCTGCGTCTGCCCATCTGAATCGAACTGCTTGCCAAGTCTCGTTCTGCAAGAATGAATTGGATTCATTGCCGTCTCTCTGGGGGGGGAGTGAATGAGACATGGAGGGGGGACGGGAGTTCTCATGAATTACATGAGGCTAGAATAGGGTCAGTGCTCTATTAACAATTAGAAGACGCATCTCTGGAGAAAATAAGTGACACGCGGGCCCCGGGGTCCAACCCTACCGCTGTCACACATTCCTGCCATTCATTAAATCCCCAATTGGACTGTGTATTATTGTGGGAAAACAAGGCTGGAGTGACGACAGGTTTATCAGCCAGAAACTGCCGTGGAAACATTTAATATAGATAAGTCATGTTATACAAGACTTGGGCAAATAATAATAAAAAACAAAACATTGCACTAAGTTAGACCAAGATCACTTAGTTTCCTGGCAGGAGGACATCCAGCATCATCTAACTCTTCCTCGCAAGCCGGACTGTCCCTGGCATACCCCTTTTATTTATTGGATTGTAATGCAGCCTGCCTAGGAACACCCACTCCTATAGACTGACACCCACCCACCCATCAAGGCATTTTGATATTTACATAACCCCTCCCAAGTGCCAGCCCACTGCTTGCATCAGGGCTGAGGGCTCTTGAGAAGAGTACTGAGGTAGGGTGCAGGATGATTTCAGGAAACTATATACCGCACCCTGCTCTGTGAGCCTCTCCCACCAGCCATAGTCTGCCTCTATTGCATAGAGAATCACAGAGATCAATGAATGATGTCACTGATCGAAAATGAGATGTAAGAAAATGAAGAAAAGTCCAGTACAACTTTATATATAATTTAATGTAATTTTATATGACATAATATGATATGATATAATATAATGCAATATAATATAATAATAAAGTGTTACTAAACTGCGGACCCTGCATTCACTATATCCACTCTCCCCAGACCCTCTATTCACTATATCTGGTCTCCCCGGACCCTGCATTCACTATATCTGGTCTCCCCGGAGCCCACATTCACTATATCTGGTCTCCCCGGAGCCCACATTCACTATATCTGGTCTCCCCGGACCCTGCATTCACTATATCTGGTCTCCCCGGACCCTGCATTCACTATATCTGGTCTCCCCGGGCCCTGCATTCACTATATCTGGTCTCCCCGGACCCCGCATTCACTATATCTGGTCTCCCCAGACCCTGCATTCACTATATCTGGTCTCCCCAGGACCCTGCATTCACTATATCTGGTCTCCCCGGACCCTGCATTCACTATATTTGGTCTCCCCAGACCCTGCATTCACTATATCAGGTCTCCCCGGACACTGCATTCACTATATCTGGTCTCCCCGGACCCTGCATTCACTATATCTGGTCTCCCCGGACCCTGCATTCACTATATCTGGTCTCCCCGGACCCCGCATTCACTATATCTGGTCTCTCCGGTCCCTGCATTCACTATATCTGGTCTCCCCGGACCCTGCATTCACTATAACTGGTCTCCCCGGACCCTGCATTCACTATATCTGGTCTCTCCGGACCCTGCATTCACTATATCTGGTCTCCCCAGGACCCTGCATCCGGGGAGACCAGATATAGTGAATGCAGAGTCCGGGGAGATCAGATATAGTGAATGCAGGGTCCGGGGAGACCAGATATAGTGAATGCAGGGTCCGGGGAGACCAGATATAGTGAATGCAGGGTCCGGTAAGGCCGGATATAGTGAATGCAGGGTCCGGGAAGACCGGATATAGTGAATGCAGGGTCCAGGAACACTGGATATAGTGAATGCAGGGTCCTGGGTTTAGTAACACTTTATTATTATATCATATTATGTTATATAAAATTACATTAAATTATATATCATTTTTTTTGTCAGACTTAAAAAAAAGTAAAGATTTGTTTTATGCTAAACATAATTATTTGTTTATTTCAGGTACTTATATAGCGCCATCAATTTACGCAGCACTTTACATATATTGTATATTCACATCAGTCCCTGCCCTCATATCATAATATTATATATCATATATACTTTCCTAAAAGACAAATGCTTCATGAATAATATGTATAAAATCACTAAATCTGAAAGCGAAATCAAATAAATGGCATTTCTGTCTCATAGCACCTAGATACTACAACTTTCCAAAACTTAATTTGCTTTCTCTTTTTCCTTAAAACAGCCAATCAGATTTGATGTCCTCTTCCCCCAGTCTGTACTACAAATATCAATGGAAGCATGTGATTGGTCATTACAGACAACAGGTTAGGAGGCACATAGATGCACAAGGCCCTGCGCGAGACTGTTGGACCAATAATCTCTGCCTCTTACACCTTCAGACGCCTTTGCGTCTCAGGCCAGGGCTCGGACTGCATTGAAAGGATTATGAGAGCGAAGCCCAGCGTTAAGGAATCTCATGAGGCGCTTTATTTGGGTCTCAAGGCTTAGCGTACGCCTTTTATCCTCCCTGGCAGATGCTCCCCTCTGCTGTGTGTGCAGTATGGCACAGGATTCGCGCCATCTGCTTGAGACGTTTCAGTGGAGAAATCCCAATAACTGACAATATGCAGCGACATTTGCAGACCGTTCTGTCATACGGGATGTGGTGTATGTTTAGAAGGATTAATCTTTTCCTCTTTTAACCCAATTTTACTCAGCAAAGCATTATACAAGGACAAACGACAAACTTTCCTGTTATGGGACATGGGAGCACAGTGCATGCTGGGACTGATAACCCAAGTTCATCAAGAGCAGCCATTCTCAACTGGATTCCATGGAGCCCTAAGGTTCCTCCAGAGGTTGCTTGAGCTGTGGCTGATTCACTTCCCATTGGACGGTGCTTACATAGTTTCAGGTTCAGTGCCACTTGACAGAGCCAGCTGCATGAACCCAATGATCTTAATGGATGTCTGTAAGGGTGGCATTTTGGCCACAACTGCAAGAGGGGAGAGGGGGGCATTGTTCTCAGTAGCCACCAATCTAAGGGGTGTTTTCCCATTGATGAATTGGGGCTACCCAAGCCCTGAAATTTCCTTCAAGGGTTTTTCTGGTAAAAAGTTGAAAAAGGCTGATTTAGAGGGCCATGGCTGATGTTTAGTCCAAATTCACTTTTTTAACCTTAGATGTAGTTGTGATTTTTTTTTCCATTTATTTTACAAACTTAAAATATATTTAAAGATAGAACATTTTTAGTTCGTATAATGTAACTCTTCTCAAGTTTTTAGGATTTAGGAAGTGGCAGAAAATCTTTTCAAAGTGAGGGAAGACCCCTCTTGGATTTTAATCAAAAGGCGTGTCATCATTGGAAGATTTTCCATCTCACCCTGTCTCATTTATAGACCTACCACCTCCTGGAGCCAGTTAGGGATCATCGAGGGGCTCAGAATGTTGACATTACGAGGTTGTGAAGAATTGGGTGCCAGCCACTTTTGAAACGGTTAACAGATTTAATTAGACCTGCAGGTACAGGATACCCAAAAAAGAACAGATGCGAACTCTGACCTTACATATACCCATACAGAAAAAGGACCTTTAAAGCCAAATTCTGGGTGACTAAAAAATTGTCCTTTGCAGTGGGGCTGTGCTTGCACTGCAAGGATTAATTACTTGTTTACTTTGTCTAGGGGAATAAAAAAAGAAAATGTATTTGCCTAATTCTCTGCTCTTCCCAGTAGCTAGACTTGTCCTTTGCCTCTTTTCCCCTACACTCTAGTGGTCTAGGGTCCTGAAGTCATCAAGACCAAAGCAGGGTCCATAATCGTGCCCTGGATGTGATGGGGCTGAAGAGAGTGGGGGAGGACCATCTGTCAGGGGGGAGCGGAGGATCATGCAAGCAAAACTTTTTTTCTCCCCTATAGATAAAGAGCAGTTAGTCCTTGCAGTGCATGCACACATAGCCAGGCCAGTACTCTGTAATCTTCTGACTGTAGAGCAGTTGCAAAACACCAACCCTCTCAATGTGCCACCAGCCTTCCTGCAATGTTCAAGCATTTGCTTTGTTCTTCAGAACACGCTCTGGAAAACAAAGTTCTTCCCTAGTGCTCCTATCCAGGTTCCAGCTTCATTCCTCCTGGATATATCCTCTGGTCAGGCAGTGCAAGTTTTCAGGCCCCGAAATCAGGTGTTCCTTCTTCAAAGACCTCCCCAGGAAGCAGGTCTGGGAGGTCTGAGACCAGTTGATCACAGGTCCACCCCAGGCAAAGCTTCGGAGGCAAGAGAGCGTTCAGATAGTTTCTCCCACATATACATGTCCTCCCCCAGCAGGCACCACTGGCAATAAACCCTTTAGTATGTGGCTGGGGAACCATAAATGTTCACAAATCAGGCTGTTGAATCTTCGTACATGATTGCCAGTGAGATTCCCCAAAAGCAGGCAAACAATAACCTGAGCTTTGGGGAAAACCTACAGAAAACAACTATGACTACAGAAGCATTACATTTAGAATAGGGGTACTCCTGCTTATGACAGAAACCCTACACAGTGATCACAGTGGGATTTCTCTTCACTTTCAGTCCCAGTGACATATACAGGGGGTAAATCTCCCCATCTCCTTAGTTGAAATACAGGCAACAATATAACCCTGAGTAAATCTAGAATTGAAACACTGCATTGTAATGTTCAAGTATAGATACAAGTTTATGTCATTGGCAACTGTTTGCAAAGCCAGCACGTTTCGGTGGCTGTAACTCTGCTCCTTTCATCAGGTCTTGCAGAAAATTAAACAGGGTATGGAGACTTAAAAAAATCAATGTATAGTTGGGTGGTGTTCTGGCAGGGAGTGGGTTTGCCCAGCATCCAATAGCAACTGGTTGGTGTTATACATCACAACTATATATTCATTTTTGAGTCTGCATACATTGTTTCATTTCTTCAAGCAAAATTAGTTGGCTTTGTAAAACGTCATTGGAAGGTTACATGCATAGAGTTATGGTGAAATTACTAATCATCTATGCAGGATCTTGCTGGAAGAAGCACAACAAATGGTCCATAATGTGCTTGCATTACATGTGAATAGATGTATAAATGTCCATACAGTGTTTAGAAGCAGGGGCGGACTGACCATTTGGAAACTCGGGCACTGCCCGAGGGCCTGGGGTCAGTAGGGGGCCCCATGAGATGCCGCTGGTACCTTTTTCATAGGCTTTTTTGAGTTTGGGCAAGGACACAGGGGCCCCATGATCCCCTATTGCCCGGGGGCCCCATGAGTTGTCAGTCCGCCGCTGTTTAGAAGTATAAAGGTCTATTTCCATTCCATTAAATCTACTCATGTACACATGTACATGCATTTATATGCCTACATACATAAATGATTGACCATGGGCGTGGCTTTTTCTAGCCTACACACATAAATGATTGACCATGGGCGTGGCTTTTTCTATTTTGATTTTACAAATCTAAAAGCAGAGCAAGTTTACCAATCGTTGGGCACTTTGTGCATGGGTCCATAGAAAACAATAAAAATGTGTTCAGATATATAATAAAAGTCCTGATAAAATTCTGTGATTCTCATGGCGTGGAACTTCAGTTCCAGATTCACTCATTCCTATCACCACCCAGGGGGATCATGGAATCCATTAATCCATTAATTTACCCAGTAGGCAAATTCTCCATACTGTATTTATACTTCCACCACACTGAATGATAAACATAATGCAAAAAAACTATATAAAAACTCAGGGTTCCAAAGCTGTTAACCAACTTTCCCAATTGACATAAACCTGATAGAGATTCAAACCCTTTCCTACAATATCCAAAACGAAAGTATCCAAAATACAGTAGCCTAGGCCAAAATGATGTCATACATCCCAGGAGTCTTCATGGGCATTTTTTTCTTTCATCTGGAGGAGGGGAGGAGGGGCTTTCTCAGCTAAGCATGCCCTCCTGCCTGCATGACTGAGCTAAGGGCAGATGGATTCCAGGAAGTAAGTGCTGCATGAATTATCTGCCCTTATTCAAGATGGCCACTGCCAGCAATGCTAGGGGGTGTTTTTCAAAGTGATTTATCATCAAAATAAAACATGGAGACATGGATGGATGAGGGAGTTTGCTTTGAATATTAAAAAATTATTATATAGTGTTTCAGTTTGTGGTGCTCATATACAGTTTAGTTCAGCTTTAAACCTTATTCATTTTTTAATGTTAAAATTAGTTCCCGCATTAATGTTCATGAATATTTGCATATCTTTTTAGAGGCCTGGCATTTCTCACGTGAAGAACATAACAATTTTCCAAGGAGAAGGAAACAAGTAAGGAACCACATCGAAGACAGAATAAACAGGTGAAACATAAGGAACCCAACTATGCTAGAGAAAACTGTTGAGTGTTTTGTACTGCTATCACTTTACTTCCTCTCTTTCTTTTGATGCATCCAATGGCTGTACATAGACAGGCCATAAACCTTTCTGTGCCCTCTTTCTGAATAACAAATATACGAATGTCACCAGGCAGGAATGCATTAAAGAGATATATGAGCTAGTAGAGGCCAGCCTGGGCCACCATCAATCTCCCACATCCAGGGCAGCTGCAGCAGGATAAATAAAGATGTTCAGCCTGAGCCAAGCCGGGAATTCAAAGAGCACAGGGACCCCTGTATGCACCAATTTATCACCAGTGGAGGAACTCCATCTTGGATGACCTGTTCCCTTCCTGGCCTTTCCTTTTCTCACCAATCCCTACTGGCCTGTAGCAAGGAGACACTCAGCTCTGTGTGGTCTGGAATGCAAGAATTTGTGTCCTCTTCTGCTCTGTAGCTACATCATTACATAGTGGAACAGTCTGGATGCATGCCTATTTAAAGAGACACTGTCAGTGTGCCTATTCAGGGCAAAGAGACAATGCAAGAGCCTCTTCAAAGGGCCCAATGAAACTCACATGGTCAGCATTTCCCAAAACCCCTCCACAGCTGGCAACATTGCCCAATGCTTCTGTGTATGGAGGAACACAGAACATCCTCCAATGTGGCACCACACTGGTCTAGAAGCAAGGAGGCCAAATGTCACATGACTAAGGGAGTGACATCATCACTGCCAGCTCTGATGGAGGAAGGAGTGACGGGGGGAATTCTGGAAAGGAGAGTATGGAACTGTGTCAACAGGCTTTGGGTTGTGTCAATGGCATCACTTTGACATCAGTTTGAGATGCTTTTGAGATCATTCAAAATTCATTGGCATGTGCACTTGACACAGGTGCTATCAGGGGGTACAGGCAGTACTCCTGTACTGAGCCTGGGCCCCCTTGGATGAGCAGGGGGCCTTACTATTGGGCGTGTCACCAAATCAGGCTGGCATGGGAGATTGCAGCTCTCCATCAAGAGCAGTGGGCATGCCAACAGTGTATGCTGGCAGAATAGATGGCAATGTGCAAAGGGGCTTTGGCTAGATGGATGGTGTGAGCAAATGATTTAGCAAGAAGGAGAGCAGTGCCACATGTGGGGGTATAGGCAGTACTCCCATACCAGGCCCCTTTGGGTCACAATTGTGTGCTGGCAGCACTTCACCAAGCACAGCATGGTCACCTGTCATGGTTAAATAGTGGTGGGCATGTCAACACTACAAACTGGCAGGAGAGATGGTAGAGCCCAGATCGGCTGGGATGAGGCAGTGTAATGAGCAGAGAATTCCCTAGGATAGAGAGTGAAGAGGAGCAGCACATGACCATCCTGCTGTGTTTGGGCATCATTGAGTATTCACCATTCACACAACACTGCACCTCGCCAACAACCATATAAACAAGGCAGTGGCACAGGAGTAACAGGATCTGTCAGATAGGCTCTATGGGGGCCCCTGATTTTCAGTAGCAGCCTAGAATGGGGTAGATTTGTTTCTCCCCATGGAAAATACTGGGTGATGGTAGTGAAAGTGAATCGGGGTGGCTACTGAGTTTCAGAAATGTGACCAACATTCTGATGGGTGGCCAATGGTGCAAAGTGGACCATGACTGATGACTTCTAATGGCAGCCTGGAATGGGGTTAGATTTATTCCTCCCCTTGGAAAATATTGGGTGATGGTAGTGAAAATTAATCTGGATGGCCACTGAACTTCAGGATTGTGACCAACATTCCGATGGGCATCAATGGTGCAAAGTGGATTTGAACACTAACTGAGTTCAAAATATTCCTTATGCAACCTATGGATAGACTCTACTACTTTCTAAACAGAGGTTATCCCAATGATGTTAATAATTTTCTGCAATCCCAAATTTTATCATGTGCTAGATATATCACCTGTACTAACACAATGCAAAGCTCTCCCTACCTCCATATGTTCTAGATCACAGTTGGCATGTGTATTACACATTTATACAAAACATCCAACTCTATTTACTGCTGTGAGCTTGTTAGAAATAGCAGAAGCTGTGTGCTGGCTGGTGTTTAGAGGAAAATAAATTGCTTTTCGAAAAATAATTCATCTGCCATGCACATGGAATATGAACAATGTAGTTATCGACGGCTGGGTGCAGCTAAGGATATGTATGAACCTAGTTCTGAGAAAACCATTGTATAGAAAATAAAGGTATAAAGAATTGACAAACCTTATTTTTTATGCTAAAGTAGGGAAAACCTACCAGGGACAAAACCAGACAATAATAATTTAAAAAAGCATAAAACTGCTAGCAATTGCTTGATTGAAGGATCTTCTGTAGTAAGAGCAAGTGTCAATGGCTTTAGGCTGCAAATGTGGCATTCTTTTGACATCATTTTGAGATCATTCAAAATCCAATGACAAGTGCAGCTGAACTCCTTGTGACTTGCTTCAAGCTGTCTTTGCATTTTCCATGCCCATGTAGACTTATAGACTTGGGGAGAGAAGACGTTCTTATGTGAACACAAGCCAGTCGAAACCGACCCTACGTCCAAGTCCAGCAGAGCTGGATAGATACAGTACATCCTGCCTCTTCAGGACACAAATACAAAACTGAGCAGATGCATGCGTGCAGCCACTAGACCAAGGGAATCAAACACAATTTCATCGCGAGCCACATCAGCATTATGGTTGCCCTCAAAGGGCTGGTTGTATCTGTAAGACTAGACGTCCAGAGCACCTAACCCCCTTCAAGAGCCCCACCACCATCAGAAGTCAAGTGTCCCCCACCCTCCCTTACATTACATTGCATCCCACCTTACCTTGTGCTTCTGCCAGGAAAAAGGTGGTGTGGAGCTGGGGAGTAGAAAGTGCAGGGTCAGGAGGAGGATCAGAGGAGGGCTGAAGTCAGTGCTGTGGCTGCACGGAGAGGAGCAGGATCTGTAGGAGTTCCATCCTCCCCTCTGCTGTTGACTGCTGAGACTGAGGGGCAGCAGTGAGACTCTCTGTGGCTGCACAGAGTAGCCCAGGACCTGGCAGAGGAGTTCTGTCCTCTTCTCTGCTGCCAACCTCTGAGATGAGGTGGGGGCAGAGACAAGGGGGGTGAGGCAGTTGCAGAAGAGGTGCGAGGGCTGCATAAAAAGGCTTGGTGGGCCGGATTCAGTTCATGGGCCTTGTGTTTGACACATGTGCACTAGAAGGAACTGGCTCCTTACATGGTGTCCAAACCTGCCATAGGCGCCAACATACCGACAAAAAGAGTTATTGTGGTGCGTTCTGCAATGAACCTCTAAGAAAATAATTTTATGGTAAACATAAAATAATTCTAATTTTCCAGTGGGTCATTTTCTAGAACCAACTTTTGTTATGCAGAACAATCCATACCATTAGGATTTTCCTATGGTAAACTGCAGCTTGGTCACGGATGAGAAATGCCCGTAGCAAAAAAGAAAGAAGAAATGGCGCAGGGCATACATGACAAGGCCCAGAGTGGGGAAGGAGGAACAGAAAGGGTTAAGGCAGATCCAAGGGGTTTGTTTTGATAGTGGGGGTATTTGGTTGGTGGAAGGTTGAGAGTAGGTGGGGTTTCCTGCACCTTAGGGTGGGGAGTTTCAGTGAGGGGGCGTCAGTTGAGCTGGAAGTCAGGAGTGAGAGCTTCCCTCCCGCCCTCCCTGTTTTTGGTGAGTATTGGGTCCCTCCAGGTAAAGGGGGGTTATGTTGGTTCCTGGGTGGTTGTTGGTCTTTGGAGGCGGTTCTTATCTTGGAAGGTAAAAACAATGGTGTGGGACCCATCGTTGGTATGGTGTGCCCGGGGAAATTCCCAGTTAACCAAGGTTTAACTGGAAGGTGGTGGTGCTGCACTGCGGACGGTATGGTTGTCTCCGAGCTGGTTGGTTGCGGCTGGAGGCCTAGTGTATATGGTTGTCCGCAGGTGCATTTTGGATTGTTTGGGGGTGCCTTTGAAGACCAACAACAATTCTTTGGGTTTCTGTTATAAGGAATGGTTGGTGTATTTAAATTTGTGTTGTTAATAAAAGGCCATGTTGGCCATTTACTCCAAAAATTGGTGTCATGTGTTTTGTAAGTATAATGGGTTAAGGGGAAAGGCGGGTTTGTACGGAACGGTCATGGTGGTAATGGGGAGTGGACAAGCCTATCTCTGGTGCAATAGTCATGAATCCACAGCTAAATGGAGAAATTAATATTAAATACGTAGGATGTATTTAGTGTATGGTTTAATCCCCTCCCTGCTGCACATTTGCCTGTTTCACGTACATGAATAATTAAAGGTAACAAGCCAAAACGCAAATATCGGGCATTTTTACAACTATGTAATGGCAATGTTTATAAGTAAAGTATAATGCTTTTTCAATTAGCTATTATTGTAGTGTTTAATTGAAACTAATTTATATGGGATTTTCACATTTTACGTTTACGTTGCTCTTCCTTATTTGTGGTATTGGCTTGAAAGTGGATATTCGGAGGTTAACCTTTTGTGCGTAAAACAGAACTCCAGGCATCATTATGATCAAGTAATCATTTCCTGCTCTATATTTATCCTGAATTTCTAGCTAAATACTTTTTTTTTCAAATTGTAATGCAGTGGTCATGTGACCACTCCAGCCCCATCTGTCTCTTTCCTGTAGTATGATGATGGGCAGTGGTGATGTAGGAACTTCATATCTGTGTGCAGGGGTGGACTGACCATTTGGAAACTCGGGCACTGTCCGAGGGCCTGGGGTCACTAGGGGGCCCCATGAGATACCCCTGGTACCTTTTTCATAGACTTTTTTGAGTTTGGGCAAGGACACAAGGGCCCCATGATCCCCTATTGCCCAGGGGCCCCATGAGTTGTCAGTCCGCCCCTGTCTGTGTGGTTTCATCTGTGGCCATTGTGTTGTTTTGGTCAATAGTAAAGACCACTGGCTGCATCATTATGTCACCCCTGTAGTCAAAACAACAACTTGCCAGAGCAGGAATTGCTGCCAAGGCTTGGTGTCGAATAGCCGGAAGTTTCCACAAAGCCATTGCTGGAAGTGAGTATAGAAATGTTCTAGAACTTATCTAGACCTTTCTATTAAAATGGTACCCTGCATGCAAAAAATGGAACAGTAATGCACAGAACAAAAATAATTCAGGAACCCCCCCCCCCCCCCAGTACAGCAAACATGTAAAAAAAAATAATCACTATTAGAGTTCTGCATTAATAACTGTTGCGACACAGATAGTACATTTTTTTTTCAACGGGTCGGCCGACTCATAGACTTGCACTGTGGTAAGGAGCATGACCATTGTGGAGTTGTACAAGCATATGTAATGGGCAAGTATCCCTGTCCCCATGTACTTATACAATTACAAATTATACTTAGAAATACTTTTTTTAAACTATTTTGCATGAAGCTGATATCTTTTCCTTGACATTGACCATAATCTTGAAATTTTGTATCCTCCTTCAGCATAACGTGGCTGAAAATGAATGTTATAGACCAGCATTTCTAAACAAAATCTCAAGGCACCCCAGATCTACAAAGTTAAAAAAGTAAATTTTACTTAACAATGAGAAACCTGAGCCTAGGTTGCACACAACTGCCTTGATAACATTAACTTCACCAGAAGCCCCTCTGTAAATCAGGGGTCCCCCCTTCACATCAGAGGTCCCCTCATCACAGCAGAGGTCCTCCCATCACACCAGAGGTCTCCCTATCACATCAGAGTTTCCACCACCGCATCAGAGGTCCCCTCATCATATCAGAGGTCCCCTTCACATCAGAGGTTCTCTCATCACAACAGAGATCACCTCATCACATCAGGGGTCCTCCCATCACATCAGAGGTCCTCCCACCACAACAGAGGTCCCCTCATCACATTAGAGGTCCCACCATAACATCATAGGTCTCCTCATCACATCAGAGGTTCTCCCATCACATCAAAGGTCTCCTCATCACATCAGAGATCCTCTCATCACATCAGAGGTTCCCTCATCACATCAGAGGTTCTCCAATCACATCAAAGGCCCCCTCATTACATCAGAGATCCTCCCATCATTTCAGAGGTCCCCTCACAACATCAGAGGTTCTCCGATCACATCAAAGGTCCCCTCATTACATCAGAGATCCTCCCATCACATCAGAGGTCTTCCTATCACATTAGAGATTCTCGCATCTCATCGGAGGCCCTCTATCACATTAGAGATCCTCACGTCACATCAGAGATCCCCTCATCACCTCAGAGGTTCTCCAATCACATCAAAGGTCCCCTCATTACATCAGAGATCCTCCCATCACCTCAGAGGTTCCCTCATCACATCAGAGGTCCTCCTATCACATTAGAGATTCTCGCGTCTCATCGGAGGCCCTCCCATCACATCAGAGGTCCTCCCATCAACACATCACAAGTGCTAACCTTTTAGACACTGATAAAAAAAATGTGCATGAAAGTTTGTTGCAATAACGAGCATGAACTGAATCTATTTTATTGATAGCTTTTAAAAACCTTGATCTCCTTGTCAAGCATTGCCCCCTTCCATTGGGCACCCCCATGTTTCTACAACGGGGACACAGATACAAACAAAACACATTTTTAGAAAAATGGGAAGTAGTTAGAATTTGTGTCAATACTTTTATTGCTTTCTATGCCTTCCTGTCCTGGTAACACCTCCCCCCTTCCATTTCTTCTACAGGGGGCAGGAAGTAAGGATAACCTATCCACTGGGGTGACGGACAGAAAATCCCATCTTCTATGATCCTCCCTTTCTTTTGCTGTCCCCTATCCATCTGCCATAGTTAGAGCAGCAGTGACAAGTCTGCACATGCTCTGTTTGGTGTGCATAACTAGAGAGTTTTTTCTTTTTTTGGGGGAGGGTGCATGTGATCAGCACAGGCCAATCAGTGCTGTTCAAACAGAGGGACAGGGGTCATGCAGCCTCATAGGATAATCAGGGGAGAATGAAAACTCTTCCTACAACCTTTAACCAGTTCTTGGCTGGACACTGATAGAAGTCACAAGACTGCTCTAACTGCTGATGAGAAAAGGCATTTAGCAGTTTATATTTACTAAAATAATTGCATTTCCATGTTCTTTGTACTGTGGGAGGCCAGATAGAGTGAATGCAGGGTCATAGGACAGTCGGAGGAGAATGAAAATTCCTCCTACAAGATTAACCAGTACTCGCTTGGACACTGATAGAAGTCACAAGACAGTTTATATTTACTAAAATAATTGCATTTCCACGTTCTGTGTACTGTGGAAGATTGGATATAATGAATGCAGGGTCATGGGTTTAGCAACACTTTAACCTTTACAGAAACTAACATGTTGCTAATGATGCCACCTTGAACTTTAAACCAATTACTCACCTCCTCATCTAAATCCCTGCTGAAGAGATATACAGTATTAAACCATGGAATGTGTTGGATATGAGTATAAGTTGTAAAGCGCTCCGCAAACTGTTGATGCTATATAAGTCCTGTATAATAATAATAATGATCATCCCCTTCTAGCACAAATCCTCTCCCCCCTCTACCATATGACCTCTTCTAGCACAAATCCTCTTCCCACATCCCACTTCTCAGCACTAATCCCCCAAATCATCCCAAGTTTCCCCTCCAATTCTCCAAATTCTCCTCCAGTACTTGCCCCTTGCTGTTCCCCAAATCCCCCCTCTCAATACAAATCCCCCCATCTCTTTAAAGCTCCCCCCCCAAACTCACATGATACCACAGTGCCCAGGGCAGCTGATCCTCTGATTATTATCCAGACTGCTACCATCTAACTAAAACAATAATTAGCTAGCTCCCCCTGGCTAACTAGGAATGTGCTACATACAGAATACCCAGAATATTGAATACAGCCACTTCTGGCCATCATTTTTCGGTTTGGCTCCTTCGATTTTTCAATCAAAGTATATTGGGTGGGGGGAGTCCAATAGGGCCACCCACTTAGGGAATTTTGTATAGTGTGTATGTAGCCTAAGGAATAAGCTGGTAGAATATGGTTTGATTTTGTTTCAAAGTTCACAGAAATACCGTTTGTCTTTCTTGTCTTCATTGAGTCAACTAATTTTGCTCAAAAGCCCTTAAAATTGTGTCCAGGCCTCTTACCTGAATGTAATCCCAGGTGTATAAAACAGGTTACATTACAATTTGTACAATTTTTCCAGAATGAAAACCACATTCACACATTTTTGTTTTTTCAAGAAAAGTTTCCATCCTGCTTCTTCGAAACGTCTCATCTTTATGGTCGAAAACGAACATTTATTTGACCCCCACTAACCACTAGAGAATGGATCAAACATTCCGAAAATGACAATTTTCAAATAAATTTCTACTGGTACATGGCCAGCTTTAGCCTGTTGTAAGTTTAACGCAGCTTCACTGTTTGTGTTCTGTCGAAATAGAACTGCATGTTATATTTTTACCTTGGTGACACATCCAGCTTTCACATTTGTTTGCCAATATATGAATCTGAGACCTCAGCTTTTAAATAAGAAACAGATTGGATCGGCTTTTTTGCTGTCTCGTAAATCCGAGTGCCAGATAACTTTGTACTGGATTGTACACAGGGTGTCAGGCAAACAATTGAGAAATGGCATATTTATATACACCCAAATAAAGCAATCATCAAGGAGCCAGACTTAATTAAACAGACACAGAGATAGATATAGATCAGAAGGATCTTCAAGCTATTTAAAAGTGAGTTCAGGGAATAAAACATCATCTGGTTTATTTCCTGGATGGTCCCGCCATCTACTGTATATCTATATCTCTGTATCCGTTTTATTAACTCTTGGTTTTATATAAGCATGCTATTTTTATGACAACATGATTGACCACAAAAAAAAGGAGGCATTCCTGAAAGCTTTAATTATTGCATTAGGATAATGACTGTTTTGTGACTTTCCCGCGTGCCTAGGACAACTAAGTCTCTAAAAACAGCTCTGTAATCAATGTGCAACGAGGTCTTCATTTTACTGACCACTGTCCAACCCAGGGGCAGGCTGACAACTTATGGGGCCCCCGGGCAATAGGGGATCATGGGGCCCCTGTGTCCTTGCCCAAACTCAAAAAAGCCTATGAAAAAGGTACCAGGGGCATCTCATGGGGCCCCCTACTGACCCCAGGCCCTCGGGCAGTGCCCAAGTTTCCAAATGGTCAGTCCGCCCCTGCTTCTAAACACTGTATGGACATTTATACATCTATTCACATGTAATGCAAGCACATTATGGACCATTTGTTGTGCTTCTTCCAGCAAGATCCTGCATAGATGATCAGTAATTTCACCATAACTCTATGCATGTAACCTTCCAATGACGTTTTACAAAGCCAACTAATTTTGCTTGAAGAAATGAAACAATGTATGCAGACTCAAAAATGAATATATAGTTGTGATGTATAACACCAACCAGTTGCTATTGGATGCTGGGAAAACCCACTCCCTGCCAGAACACCACCCAACTATACATTGATTTTTTTAAGTCTCCATACCCTGTTTAATTTTCTGCAAGACCTGATGAAAGGAGCAGAGTTACAGCCACCGAAACGTGCTGGCTTTGCAAACAGTTGCCAATGACATAAACTTGTATCTATACTTGAACATTACAATGCAGTGTTTCAATTCTAGATTTACTCAGGGTTATATTGTTGCCTGTATTTCAACTAAGGAGATGGGGAGATTTACCCCCTGTATATGTTTTGTGACTTTCCCGCGTGCCTAGGACAACTAAGTCTCTAAAAACAGCTCTGTAATCAATGTGCAACGAGGTCTTCATTTTACTGACCACTGTCCAACCCAGGGGCGGGCTGACAACTTATGGGGCCCCCGGGCAATAGGGGATCATGGGGCCCCTGTGTCCTTGCCCAAATTCCAAAAAGCCTATGAAAAAGGTACCAGGGGCATCTCATGGGGCCCCCTACTGACCCCGGGCCCTCGGGCAGTGCCGAGTTTCCAAATGGTCAGTCCGCCCCTGGTCCAACCATTTAAAACCTTTCATAAAGTCACAAGGTTAGAGCAAAAAGACCTTGCAACTGCAGATTTTGCAACCTTCCAGCGCCATGCAGTTCCATCATAGCCATAGGCCCTTCAAAATGCCCAAGCTATAGGGTGAGCATGCATGCCACTTCTTCACCCCTCACTGTAGTGCTCACTGCCTAAGTAGCCTATCATTTGACTTAAGTACTGTCAAATGGGATAGGGGTGTATCTGGCAATATGAAAAATTTTAAATAATGAAAAGTCAATATTTGCATAATTTTTGGC
Source organism: Staurois parvus (assembly GCF_062004578.1). NCBI lineage: Eukaryota > Metazoa > Chordata > Amphibia > Anura > Ranidae > Staurois > Staurois parvus. The sequence continues at coordinate 7,656,519 of NW_028317980.1, read as the reverse complement.
AGCTGGGTACAGAAAAGATCCTATGGCAACAAAAGGTGCCAGCTATTCAGCAACTCCCTGTATTACACCAAGACACATGTGCCTGGTACAGAGGTCTCCCTGCAGCCCAGAGACCTTTTTCTAGGGAAAAAGTCAGTTACAGTTTTTAGAAAAACAAAATCTACTTAGCATGTAGTTTGTTGATAAGTCCTTGAAACAATGGCTTCAATCACTTCTATGATGTACTGTATGTAGTTGAGAAACTGGGGGATGCCTCGTCATTCTATTTCCCTATGAAAAGTCTACAGTTGAGACCTTGACTGGCACCTGGATTTTGGGCAGATATAGAAGACTGACCTGGAGCAACATTTCATGTACATCATCATTGAAGCTGATCTACATGAAAAACATTGTACTTAATAGTGACCGATTGCAGTGGGCAACAAGAACACTCAATCATTGTTGCCAAGACCAGAAACATTTTCAGGTTCAAATAAAGTGATGTAAGCAGTATCAAGAATGGGCAAAGCTTTCAGCTTAAGTAGAAGTGAATGTTGGAACAATAAAACAGGTTGCATTTAATATTTATTAAGATGCTGGCTTATATGTGTTGGCAAATTCCAGTGTACAAGCAATTTTCCACAGAGGCAAAAGTAATAGGCTTCCTGTCACATGATCACTTGGCTCCACCACTCCCTTTGTTGATACCTCTTGCCTCTATTTGAAGGGCAACATCAATATTTAGATTCATCAATGGTTGACTGGGATGATCATTATGAGGGTCCTAACTCTTCCTGCTCAATTTTTAATTAGTTTTATATTAGAATGAATTAAATAGTAGGAGCTGGAACCCACAAAAGTGAGTGGAAACATCCAAAACCCCCAGGTAGACAGGAAATTATGGTAGGAAGATCTCACTTGTGGAACATCCAAGGCATTTTTCCGAAGCTAAAGCAGCTCAGCAGGCTACACCTATACTAAAATGTAAAACTTGGGTGGAATGACCTTTTATAATACCAGCAATTTGATAGAATAAATGGAAGGATCATGGCACACAAACAAACACTATAAGATTTTTGGATCTACTGACCTTTGGCAGCGTATTTGGATCTCCCTCATTATCCAAGGAGGCTTCTAAAACAGATCTATAATGGCTGTCCTAGCATGCACTCCATGTATTATAGCCCATGAAATCCTTTACAATTCCACATATCAGTCCTTATTGTCTACCTTGCAGAGTCTGTCTCTCCACCTCTCGCTGCACTCAGCGTCATCCAAACTAACATCACCGTACAACAGCTGCACTTGTTTTCTAGAGTCTATTTTTTCTGCTGCCTTGGGACCATTTCAGTTCATTTGGGAAAATCATCTACTCTGCTACTCTAATTACATCTCATGGGAGATCCAGAGCTTATCATACCTAAGAAAACCTGTGGTCTGCACACATTGACCATCCACCTATTAAGGCAGCCATTATTATGTAGGGTGGGGTAATTTGTTCGGTGTTTTTTTTTAAAAATAAACTAGTCTTAAATCCACACATACTACACTGGTATTATAAAATAAAGCAGTCATCCAGAGGCACTGGAACAAACCTGCAGACGGCCTTCAGAGTACCCTGGGATCCCCCAAACCTGGAGCTGTCCAATATGGTCCTGCTTTGATCTACCTACCTGCTTCATCCTATTGGCTTTGCAGAGTGATGGACAACCTCAAAGCCAAAAAAAGAGGTACGACAGATTGCAAGAGAATAGCCAATTTCCTCACTTTATTTGTAAAGTCAATATTTGCAAAACAGACCTCACCAGGTTTTTTTTGAGGCCTCTAGAATGCATCTGATGGCTTCATCTATAATCCCAATTAGCAGGCATGGAGTTGAGACAGATTTACCATAAAAAGTGAGACAGATTTACCCACAATAAACATTTAATGGATAAGTTTACTTTTTAACCCAAAAAAATTTTAAATGCACATTTTTTCGCAGGTAAAAAAATTTGCGTTTTTTTCTTTTTTTGGAGCCAGCACAGCATTGCATCAGTGATCAGCAGATCGCTGGTGCCATCAGGTCTCCTGCAGACTGTCAGTTTAATTTGTGTGCTCGTTCCTCATAAAAACAGATAGTTTAATACTCGGATGCACTACAGCAATACATGGATTGAAAATGGGCCAGCTGAATTTGTCCATTCAGCTGAATTTGGATCCATGCATGGGTAGGCTGGTCTTACAGAATTCGGTCTACCGATCGACTTCTGTATAACTAGCCTGTTGAGAAATTTCTGCACGATCAGCACCACCGGCTATACCTGACTATACCAGGCTATACCCAGCGGTGCTTATCAGTGTATCCCTTCCGTGAGATTGCGGAAGTCTCCCTGCTGTCAGAATACATAGGCACAATGGGAGTGATTTCCCCATCCACCTCAAATGTGTGGATGGACAATTGGGTCTTTTTTTTTTTTTTGTTCAGCCCACTGGTTGACTAATGTATGGAGTGCCTTAACATCTCATTTGTACAAGAAAAAAAAAGTCCATCTAGCTGCTTTGAATTTTCTCATGACTATGGTTGAAAGCGATAATTTATTTGACCCCACTAATAAATCAAAAATTGAACAAACTTTCCAAAAAAGAAAATTTTCTAGTGAAATTCTACTGGTATTTGGCCAACCTACTCTGAAAACAGAATACGTGTACATATAAATGAAGCAAGAATTTAATATGTTATTTCCTTTTACATTTGCATGACAAAATTTCACTACAAATGCAGTGCCCAATCTAAATACAGTCATGTATAAAATTGTACATTCATTCAGAGGTATAGGCTTTGTTTTGAAGACTGGTTGCAGGGGCAATGTATCAGACAATACTTGATGGGTCATGTACTGAAGCTGGTAAAACTGGTAATTATAGCAGTGCATTGATGAGTGATACTGGTAATTAGATGCAAGCAGATTCTTGTATGGGCACCGCCGAGAGCCCATAGTGAATGATCACATGAGAGCAGCAGCTGTGATGTCGGCAATGAACATTCTGCCAAAACTAACTTGGCAAGCGATAAAAGAATGAGTAGGAATAATTCAGAACAGGTTACGCCCACTATAGCCAATCAGCACTCATATGCACTCTTTGCATTACACTCCAGGTATAAAAAATCATTAAGAAAAATATTTATTATATTTAGATTTTTATTAATATTAGATTATTATTATTAATATTATTATTACGAGGCATTCCAAAACTTAAAGATGAATTTGTACATAGTTACATTTGTACAGCTTGGACCAATGGAAGTATGTACAGTATGTGGGAACCCTGTGGAAGCTGAATATCATTGTAGTAGGCACCGTTACTGCAGTCATTGCTGCTAGCTTCCTGGTCCCATACCAAGTGGTGGCCTTGCTTCTTACTGAACATGGGAGCAGGGGCGGACTGACCATTGGGGAACTCGGGCACTGCCTGAGGGCCCGGGGTCAGTAGGGGGCCCCCTGAGATGTCCCTGGTACCTTTCATAGGCTTTTTTTAGGTGTGGTTTGAGTGTGGGCAAGGACACAGGGGCCCCATGATCCCCTATTGCTCGGGGGCCCTATGAGTTGTCAGTCCGCCCCTGCATGGGAGGTTGCCAGCTCGGTATGGGTATCATTTAGATAACACCTTCAATTTTCTCAATGAATACAAGGTGTTTTCTGATTAAACGAGGTGGGCATTGAAATATCCCCACCCAGCCTTCCAACCTCATCCAATCAGAGAATGCTTTGCAAATGAAAAGTATTCCCTGAATGGCACCTGTGCCAAGCGAGAGATCTCCTGCGTTCACAAAACATCCGAACAGCCACTCGGCACAAGACATGGTAATTAGTGCAGATCACTGTAGTAGTGGTACCTACTACAGGCGTACCTCAGTTTATGAATTTAATACGTTCTGCAGAACTTTTCGTATTGCAAATAAATTCATAAACCGAAACGCAGTTTCCCATAGGACTGCATTGAAAACCAATTAATCTGTTCTGGAGGTCAGAAAAAGTAAATAAGTCTTTTATCTGTTCAAAACTCTTTTTAAAGTGTACTTTAAAGGCATAAATACTGTACAGGACATGATTAAAAATTAATTCATAAATGCATTGAAAACCAATTAATCTGTTCTGGAGATCAGAAAAATGTCAAAAAAAGTTTTATCTGTTCAAAACTCTTTATAAAGTGCACTTTAAAGGCTTAAATACTGTACAGGGACATGATTAAAAAAAAATTGTAAATGCATTGAAAACCAATTAATCCATTCGTATTGCGAAAAAAACTTTGTAAACCGAGGCATTATTTTCAATGGATTTTCATTCGGAAAATGAAAATTACCTTAACCGAGGCGTTCGTAAACTGAGGTACGCCTGTACAGTGTAGGTATGACACATACATACCAACACACTGGACCAACATAAGTACATAAATTTACCATGCCTGAAATTCATCTTTAAAGTGAAAATAAACTGTAACTGAGCACCACAAACCAAAACCACCATGTAATCCATTTTATTATTGAAAGCAAATTCACCCATCCATCTATGTTTCCATGCTATATTTTGTTTAGAAATCACTTTGAAATACACCCTCCTATCATTTATAGCTTTGGCAGTCTTGCACAAGGGTAGATGATTCATGTATACATGATACCCAATGAAATTATACCCAATACACAAAATTTAGGCAAAGCTCAGACATATCCTGTGACCTTGTCAAAGCCCTCTTAAGGAATTGCACTACCATAAAAGACAGTCAAGTGTTTCAGAATGGAGCTGAGATGTATCAGAATAAAAAAAGAAAGATCTCGGAACTGAAAGACAAAAGATCAACTGGCCAATATTTGTGTTTAACGTTGTCAAGTTGAATCATGTCAACAATGTAGAAAGCTTTCCTGGTTTATGTATCTGGTCATTTTGCTTAAATTCAAACTAATCTACCAATATGTTTTTAGGAGGACACCTGTTCATCTGGAGTAAACAGATAGAAATGCCAAGTTGTAGGGACTGGTCAAGATATGAATTTTTGTTTTTTCACAATAAAAAGGTCTAACAGAAGTGGACAGCTAATACATTTCAAGAGTTATGCATGAATCTACCTTCATCTGGACTTTGATTTAGATTAAGGTTCCCTAGCAAGGAATATGGATGAGTGGTTAACCCTTGAATGAATGAAACTCTTCATGAGCTGTGGTTAGACATTTGCTCAGTTAAAGTTGAATTCCATGAAAATAAAAAAAAAACTACCCTTGAGGTGATTGCACCCCCTGCCCCACCGCCACTGAAAGGGTTAATTTCTTAATTTAGTCTAGGGTCAGAGGAAAAAATACTTACCTTATCCCTCACTCAACAGGCTCCCTCCAGTGCTGCGACCAGTCTCTTACAGATGCTTTGTAAGCTGCAACCTGTTTCAGATGCACTCCAGCCTCCTAAATGTAGAATACAGGATTAATGTGTTGGTGGAGTAGAAGTGCTTCAGAGCCGGAAGGAGCATGGAGTAAGGTAAGTAAAACTTGTCTGTAACCCCTAGCCATAATGAGAATTTAGCCCTTGCAGAACTGAGGGGGCCCACTGAAACAGTGAATTTTTTCATTTTCATGGAGTTGGGTTTTAAGTTATCTAACACACCTGCTCAGATAAAGAATACAGGAACTTCATTTAGTCTCGTATCAAAAATGAAGAGGTTACTAAAGTTACGAAAATTCTCGTATGATAGAATATAATGGTCAGCACAGTGGCTAAATGGTTAGCACTTCGGCCTGGCAATACTGGGGTCATCGGTTCAAATCCCAACCACAGCACCACCTGCCTGGAGTTTGCATGTTCTCCCTTTGCCTGCGTGGGTTTCCTCCCACACTCCAAAGACATGCTGGTAGGTGAATTGGCTCCTGTCTAAATTGGCCCTAGTATGTGTATGTATGAATGTAAGTTAGGGCCCTTAGATTGTACACCTCTTGAGGGTTAGGGACTGATGTGAATGTACAATATATAAGTAAAGCGCTGCCTAAATTGCCGACGCTATATAAGTACCTGAAATGTATAATGTAATGTATTATATTGTATTCTAATGTACAGTATTCTTTCGTTTCTGACCATGCATGCTCTTGGTTGCTCAATTTTTTACAGACGAATACTGTTCTGATTAAACGAAAATAATTTGTTCTGTTATTGTATGAGAAACATTTTCGGGCTTGTACCTTCGGAAAATTTCACATGAACTGTCATGATCAGCTCTCAAAAGCTATGTATTAACAATCAGATTATCGGACGATCACTTCAAAAGCGGTATTTTTCGTCTGATTTTCTCTTCGTGTGTACTAGGCATTGCGTTTTTCCAAGCCAGGTTAGCAGCAGTAAAATGAAAACATGTTTGTGTCATTAATATAAGTGGGTTGTTTTGAGCACCAAAGTTATGTACCTACAGATACACCAATGAAGAAGATCCAAATGGCCCTAACAAACAATTAAGAAGGTTTTTTTTGCTTTCAGGTAGCATTATCCAAAGGGATCCAAATGACCCATATGTTCCTATAAGAGGGTTGTTGTTAAGACCCAAGGTTGTGTACCTACAGAACCACCAATCAAGGAGATCTGACCCGATGGCCCTTTTAGTTGATTGAGAAGGCTTTTCATTTTCAGCTAGCATTGTCCTAAGGGATTCAAATGATCCATATGTTCCTATAGGAAGATTGTTGTTGTTTTTAAGACCCAAGGTTGTATACCTACAGGTACACCAGTGAAGGAGATTTGACCTGATGGCCCTTATAGCTGGTTGAAAAGGATTTTTATTTTCAGCTAGTATTGTCTTAGGAGATCCAAATGACCCTTATCTTCCTATAAGTGGCTAAATGGTTCGTACTTCTACCTGGCAGTACTAGCATTGCTGGTTCAAACCCCAACCATGGCACCACCTGCCTTGAGTTTGCATGTTCCCCCTGTGACTGTGTGGGTTTCCTCCAGGTACTCTGGTTTCTTCCCACACTCCAAAAGACATTCTGCTAGGTTAATTGGCTCCTATCTAAATTGGCTTTAGTATGTATATGAATGTGAGTTAGGGACTTTAGATTGTACACTCCTTGAGGGTTAGGGACTGATGTGACTGTACAGTATATGTATGTAAAGCACTACGTAAATTGACGGCACTATAGAAGTACCTGAAATAAATATAAGAGGGCTGTTGTTTTTAAGACCCAAGGTTGTGTACTTACAGATACACCAATGAATGGAGATTCGACCAAATGGCAATTTAGCTGATTGAGAAGGCTTTTCATTTTCAGCTAGCATTATCCTAAGGGATCCAAATGACCCATATGTTTCTATAAGGATTGTTTTTAAAATCCATGGTTGTGTACCTACAGAGCCTCCAACGTAGGAGATCCAGCCAAATGGCCCTTATATCCAAATGAGAAGACTTTTCATTTTATTTCTAAGGGATCCAAACAATCCATATGCTTCTATAGGAAGATTGTTGTTTTTAAGACCCAAGGTTGTGTACCTACAGAGCCTCTAATGTAGGAGATCCAGCCAAACAGCCCTTATATCTGATTGAGAAGACTTTTCATTTTCTGCTAAGGGATCCAAACAATCCATATGTTTCTATAGGAAGATAGCTGTTTTTAAGACCCAAGGTTGTGTACCTACAGAGCCTCCAATGTAGGAGATCCAGACAAATGGCCCTTATATCTGATTCAGAAGACTTTTAATTTTCTGCTAAGGGATCCAAACAATCCATATGTTTCTATAGGAAGATAGTTGTTTTTAAGACCCAAGGTTGTGTATCTACAGAGCCTCCAATGTAGGAGATCCAGCAAAATGGCCCTTATATCTGATTGAGAAGACTTTTCATTTTCTGCTAAGGGATCCAAACAATCCATATGTTTCTATAGGAAGATAGTTGCTTTTAAGACCCAAGTTTGTGTACCTACAGAGCCTCCAATGTAGGAGATCCAGCCAAATGGCCCTTATATCTGATTGAGAAGACTTTTCATTTTCTGCTAAGGGATCCAAACAATCCATATGTTTCTATAGGAAGATAGTTGCTTTTAAGACCCAAGTTTGTGTACCTACAGAGCCTCCAATGTAGGAGATCCAGACAAATGGCCCTTATATCTGATTGAGAAGACTTTTAATTTTCTGCTAAGGGATCCAAACAATCCATATGTTTCTATAGGAAGATAGTTGCTTTTAAGACCCAAGGTTGTGTACCTACAGAGCCTCTAATGTAGGAGATCCAGCCAAATAGCCCTTACATTATATCTGATTGAGAAGACTTTTCATTTTCTGCTAAGGGATCCAAACAATCCATATGTTTCTATAGGAAGATAGTTGTTTTTAAGACCCAAGGTTGTGTACCTACAGAGCCTCCAATGTAGGAGATCCAGCCAAATGGCCCTTATATCTGATTGAGAAGACTTTTCATTTTCTGCTAAGGGATCCAAACAATCCATATGTTTCTATAGGAAGATAGTTGTTTTTAAGACCCAAGGTTGTGTACCTACAGAGCCTCCAATGTAGGAGATCCAGCCAAATGGCCCTTATATCTGATTGAGAAGACTTTTCATTTTCTGCTAAGGGATCCAAACAATCCATATGGTTCTATAGGAAGATAGTTGTTTTTAAGACCCAAGGTTGTGTACCTACAGAGCCTTCAATGTAGGAGATCCAGCCAAATGGCCCTTATATCTGATTGAGAAGACTTTTCATTTTCTGCTAAGGGATCCAAACAATCCATATGTTTCTATAGGAAGATAGTTGCTTTTAAGACCCAAGTTTGTGTACCTACAGAGCCTCCAATGTAGGAGATCCAGACAAATGGCCCTTATATCTGATTGAGAAGACTTTTAATTTTCTGCTAAGGGATCCAAACAATCCATATGTTTCTATAGGAAGATAGTTGCTTTTAAGACCCAAGGTTGTGTACCTACAGAGCCTCTAATGTAGGAGATCCAGCCAAATAGCCCTTACATTATATCTGATTGAGAAGACTTTTCATTTTCTGCTAAGGGATCCAAACAATCCATATGTTTCTATAGGAAGATAGTTGTTTTTAAGACCCAAGGTTGTGTACCTACAGAGCCTCCAATGTAGGAGATCCAGCCAAATGGCCCTTATATCTGATTGAGAAGACTTTTCATTTTCTGCTAAGGGATCCAAACAATCCATATGTTTCTATAGGAAGATAGTTGTTTTTAAGACCCAAGGTTGTGTACCTACAGAGCCTCCAATGTAGGAGATCCAGCCAAATGGCCCTTATATCTGATTGAGAAGACTTTTCATTTTCTGCTAAGGGATCCAAACAATCCATATGGTTCTATAGGAAGATAGTTGTTTTTAAGACCCAAGGTTGTGTACCTACAGAGCCTTCAATGTAGGAGATCCAGCCAAATGGCCCTTATATCTGATTGAGAAGACTTTTCATTTTCTGCTAAGGGATCCAAATAATCCATATGTTTCTATAGGAAGATTGTTGTTTTTAAGCCCCAAGTTTGTGTACCCATATATACACCAAATGACCCTTGTAGCTGACTAAAAAGGCTTTTCATTTTCAACTAGCATTGTCCTAATGGATCCGTATGCTTTGCTGAGGACACATTATAAAGCTACAAAATGGGTGGCTGCCTATACTCCCCTACCTCTACTATTACCATCGTAGTAACATAGCATGTACGGTCAGAGTGACATCTATTATAGCAGATGAATATCTCCATAATAGAGGCTATATGCTGAAAAGGACACACTAGATACTGGGAGATTGCATAAATATTTTCTGACACATAATGTGAAAATATACTGTATATAAAACATGCATTGCCCCATCCTGTGTGCTACACAGTAATGTGTGATGCTTACCCTATTAAAGGATGAAATGGGAAGTAATCAGCATTTTATGTCCCTCATTAAACTTCATTTGCCCAAGTGGATGTGTAGATGTGACAATAGAGGCTGTCAGTCCCTCTTTGTACATATGTGACAGCTGTCACATTCTGACACGTGAAGTTGTCACATATTCTTGCTCTGGGTCCAGCCTCCCAAAGCATCGCATTTTATTGTCTATTAACCAGTGCCATACCGAAGTGCTGTAAACCTCACTGAGCTCATTTAAAAGTACTATTGTGTCTATTTGTGTTTTTTTCATTGTTTTATTTGCCCACTATTTTTGTAGACTTTCTAGAGAGCATTATAGGTATTTTATTGTATAATTTTTATTATGTTTAGGATAAAACAAATCTTTAATTTTTTTCAAGTCTGACAAATGTGAAATAATACATTTGAATTTGTTTTACATGTTTTACACATTTTTTGAATAAATGTACTACTATGCTGTGAATAGATTGGTGTGTTCACCCTGTAGGTCTCTAGATCTTATGGATGCTCAGACACAGCCAAGAAGTCTGCTGGGCTTTCTTTTTAGAACACACATACACCAAACGCAGATGTACAGCACTTCCTGATTTTTATTTTTTTTTAATGGGGGGGGGGGGGATAATTGAAAAAAACAATTATTGGAGTTCTACTTTGAAGAGACCTTTCAGAAACTGACTGTTCTCAGAATGTCCATTGGCTAGACCCCCACTGCATTCAGTGGTTCCTTCCAGGAACCTGTACATCAGTCAGCGGAACAAAGCACCTGGACGCAGCAAGAGCCCACAGTCAGTTTCTTAGCAGACTTCAGAGGAAGGTATTTCTTCAGTGGAGCAGCTCTGAGTAGCACGGGTAGCAGGAGTATTTAGTGGGGTTGATTTACTAAAACTGGAGCGTGCAAAATCTGGTGCAACTCTGCATAGAAACCAATCAGCTTCCATTCTTTTTTGTCAAAGCTTAATTGAACAAGCTGAAGTTAGAAGCTGATTGGCTCCCATGCACAGCTGTACTAGATTTTGCACTCTCCAGTTTTAGTAAATCAACCCAACAGATTTTTTTTTTCTAATTTTAGTTTCCTGACCAGATTACCTAAAAGAAGGGGTTAAAAGTCATCATAAAACATGCTGTACTACATGCTGTTCATACTCACTATGGGATTCATTTTTTTGTATTATGCAAAAAACCTGGTTTATCCTACTGAACTCCATCACCACCTTCTGTTCATGTCCCCAATTCAGCTAGGGATTTTGCAGCAGTAGAGGCAACTCTGCACATGCTCAGTTTTTAGTGAGTTTCTATGCTGGGCACATTCTTTCTATCACATCTGAGCAGCCCACGTGACTATAGATTCACACATGTGGGCATATACACAGTGGTAAATGACAGCCCATTCCCTCTCTCCTCCTCCATGCCCATTAATCAGCTAAACACAATGGGTGTGGGATATTACACGTAGATTAATGGAGGAATCACCTCCCTGTTATTCTAATACACAGGCTGGAGGGCCTATGACTGGCAGAAATCTGCCCACACCATGTTATTTCCAATGAATAATAAAGATTTGATTTCAAATATATATTTGTATGATTATTATTATTATTATACAGTATTTAGCGCCAAAAGGTTTGCTCAGCGCTGTACATTATAGTGGGGGGACAGAACATGAGACAATACAGTAACAAAACAAAACACGAGGGGTTCGAGGGCCCTGCTCTTTCGACCTTACAATCTAGGAGGGAGGGGATAGTGGTACAGGGGGAAGTGGCTGTGGGGGAAGGAGTGATAGGAGGAGTGGAGGAGATCGACTGTTAAGTGAGGGTGGAGTAGGCTTCCCTGAAGAGATGGGTTTTCAGGGTGCGCCTAAAGGTGAGGAGGGTAGGTGACAGTCTGATGGATTAGAGTAGTGAGTTCCAGAGGATGGGGGAAGTTCTGGAGAAGTCCTGCAGTCGGGCGTGGGAGGAGGAGACCAGGGAGCTAGAAAGTAGGTGGTCTTGTGAGGAACGAAGAGTACGGGTTGGGTGGTATTTGGCTATCAGGTCAGTGAGGTAGTTTGGGGCAGCGTTATGAATGGCTTTGTACGTCAGTGTTAGTAGTTTGAATTTAATGCGTTGGGCAATCGGAAGCCAGTGGAGGGAATGACAGAGGGGGGGTGGCAGAAGCGGAGCGGTTGGTAAGGTGGATGAGTCTGGCCACTGAGTTCAGGATAGACTGAAGCGAGGATAGCCTGTGTTGGGGTAGGCCGGTGAGAAGGGAGTTGCAGTAGTCCAAACGTGAAATAATAAGCGAGTGAACGAGTTGTTTAGTAGTGTCTGGGGTTAGGAACGTACGTATCTTGGAGATGTTGCGGAGGTGGAGCCTGCATGAGTTTGCCAACGATTGGACATGGGGTTGGAAGGACAGGTTTGAGTCTAGAGTGACACCTAGGACTTTGGCTTGTGGGGTGGGACTGATGGTGGCGTTGTTGGCCGTAATGGAGAGGATGGGGGGCGCGGGCTGGGTGGAAAATTAGGAGCTCGGTTTTGGAAAGGTTCAATTTGAGGAAATGGAGCGACATCCAGTCTGATATGTCGTTCAGTAGGTGGGCGATATGGGCAGAGACTGGAGGAGTGAGGTGAGGGGTGAAGAGGTAAATTTGCATGTCATCGGCGTAGAGGTGATAGTTGAAGCCATGGGATTGTATCAGTTTGCTGGGGGAGGAGGTGTAGATGGAGAAGAGAAGGGGCCCGAGGACAGAGCCTTGGGAGACCCCAACAGAGAGGGGGAGGTGGTAGCGTTATAGGATACGCTGAAGGAGCGTTGGGATAGATAGGAGGAGAGCCAGGAGAGAGTGGAGTCTCTGATGCGAAGGGAGTATAGTTTATTAAGGAGGAGGGGGTGGTCAACTGTGTTGAAGGCAGCGGAAAGGTCGAGGAGTAGGAGGACTGAGTAGTGGCCATTAGTTTTGGTGGTTAGCAGGTCATTAGTGATTTTGAGTAGGGCGGTTTCGGTGGAGTGTAGGGGACAGAAGCCAGACTGTAGTGGCTCAAGGAGGTTGTTGTCAGTGAGGTGGGAGCTTAGGCGATTGTAGACTAAGCGCTCAAGGAGCTTGGATGTAAATGGCAGCAGGGAGATGGGTCTAAGGTTGTTCAGGTCGGTGGGGTCCACGGAGGGTTTTTTGAGTATGGGGGTGATGTGCGTGTGCTTTGGGGGGAGGGGAATGCGCCAGTAGAGAGGGAAAGATTGAAGATGTGGGTGAGGGAGCGTAGGATGGAGGAGGAGTTGTGTGGGGACAGGGTCAAGAGGGCAAGTGGTGAGGCGGGCTTCTGAGAAGACCTTAGTGACCTCCTCAGTGGTATAAAGGCTGAAGGAGCGGAGTGTTGGGGAGGTTATAGTGTGCTGGGTGTTAGGTGTGGTGGGGGGCAGGGCAGTTGCAAGGTCAGAGGAGGGGAGAGTTGATAGGGTTATAGTGGGAAGGAGGCTAGGTGGGGAGGTAGATTGAGCATTGGCGATGTCCTTACGGATTGCGTCAATCTTATTTTGGAAGTGATTGACAATCTCGTGGGCGGTGAGTGAGGTACTGGGTGGAGGTGGGGGGGGGGGAGAGAGTAGGGAGTTGAAAGTGGAGAAGAGCCGGCGAGGATTGGAGGAGAGGGTGTTGATGAGGGTTACAAAGTAGGCTTGTTTGGCGGTGTGGAGGGAGGAGGTGTAGGTGAGGAAGGCGGATTTGTAGTGGGAGAATGCTCGAGGGGATCTGGTTTTGGGTACTGGGTGGAGGTACTGGGTGGAGGTGGGGGGGGGGGAGAGAGTAGGGAGTTGAAAGTGGAGAAGAGCCGGCGAGGATTGGAGGAGAGGGTGTTGATGAGGGTTACAAAGTAGGCTTGTTTGGCGGTGTGGAGGGAGGAGGTGTAGGTGAGGAAGGCGGATTTGTAGTGGGAGAATGCTCGAGGGGATCTGGTTTTGCGCCATAATCGCTCCGGCGCACGTTTTAAGATTTTTAGTGTGGACGTTCTGCCAGGGTTGAAGCGGTCGGGGTCTAATGCTACGTGTGGTTAGGGGTTCTAAGGAGTCTAAGACAGCTGACAGCGAGTAGTTATACGCAGTAGTGGCCAGGTCAGGGCATGACAGTGGAAGGAGACTATCGTACAGACGGTCAGCTGCAGAGTGGAAAGGGGTCGGATTCAGGTTGCGGAGGTTACGTATTATGATTTAAAGTGGTTGTAAAGGCTCAAAGTTTTTTACTTTCATACATTCTATGCACGAAGGTAAAAAACCTTCTGTGTGAGGCATCCCCCCCAAGCCTCCCTTAATACCTACCTAAGTCCTCTCTCCATCCAGTGATGTATCTCGGGTATCCTGGGACTCCTTCACCTCATTGACTGAGACAGCAGAGGGAGCCATTGGCTCCCGCTGCTGTCAATCGCAGCCAGTGAGAAGAGAGAAGGGGAAGGGCCGAGTCATGGCTCCCTTTGTGAATGGACAGGCAGAGCAGTGGCATGGTAGTGCGTATGTTCGGGAGCCCCCAAAGCAAGCTAACACGGGACCCGAGAAGAGGAGGATCTGGGCTGCTCTGTGCAAAACCACTACACACAGCAGGTAAGTGTAACTTTTTTTTTTTATCTAAGCCTTTAGAATCACTTTAAAACAGTTTCTTGATATTATTTACTTATTTTTACTCCGTATCCCAAAGGCTGTTTTTTTTATTTTGAACATGTCACCAGCAGCAGATGACTAGAAGCTCCTCCTGCCACTGTTTCCCTGCAGACAGGCTGGGAAAGATCTGAGTCATGTGACAGCTGTATATTGTTTAGGAAAAAGGTACTTAGATTTTTTTAAAATTAAAATAATTACAGTGCCATCATTCATATACAGAAAAAAAGGAGAAAGCAAGTTAAACAGTGTGTGTTTAGTATCCCTTTAAGGGGAGAATAAACTATATGTATGCTTTGCCTGGCGGGATAGATCAACAGGGTACATGCTCCTCATCTCTTTACTCTTCACCTTTTCTTTTGAAAGTTTGGGCAAGAAAGTATAACAATAGATTGTCCAATCATTTGATGGTGGCTTCATGCAGTCCACTAATTTCAGATGACTTTTTCGTTCAGGTACCATGTCAATGTCTTGATTTTTGCAGAAGGAAAATCTTTAACAACTTCATGGGCATAAGACTTGATACAAGTCTACTCCTCCGGGAGCGAATTCAACAATTACAAATGCATGTGTTCCCATTAAAGTCAACTAAAGTTTTCTATCCTTGTCCTTCCATGTTTCAATCGCTCTGGTCAAAACCAATTGGTGAATTGTCCCCTTTAATTCTTAGGTAATGAAATTAATGTACTGAAAGCAACAATATTCTATCAAAATTCTACAGACCAGCTTTAGCCCCAGGTAAGCTCCAAGCAGTGGTGTATTTAGGTTTTGTGCTGCGCTAGGCAACACAAAAATTGGCTCCCCCCACAGAGAGACCCTGACACTGACAAACACCCCCCTCTCCACAAAAAGAGCCTGACATTGACCAACAATACCCCACCCAAGGGAGCCTTCCACTACCACCGCCCCCAATATGCTGGCAACCCCCCACCCCATCCCGGCAAGACACTCACCTTCACAGCTCCGGACATCCCTGGAAACAAGAGTCAGGCTCTGTATACACCATCAAGCAGCCCCTCTCAGATCCCACCTGGTCCCCATGCTGCATGTGTCCTTTCTTCCATCCCTTCTTTTGGCGGGTGGCGCTGCCCCTCAGAACAAATGCTGCTGCTCCCCTGAAAAAATGCCGCCCTAGGCAAGTGCCTTGTTTGCGTTGTGGTAAATACGCCCCTGGCTCCAAGTCCTATACTATACTGGTAAGAAGACCTATATTACCGAGAAAGCGGCCACTTGGTGAGCACGTCTTGTGTTTCGAGGTAGTCTTTATTGCTACTTGGGATCCTCATTTGCCATTCATGAACTGAGCCTGGCTTTCCTCTTTTATAAATAATGAAGCAGCAATCAATAAGGGATTCTCCTGACAGATGTGTTCTGATGAATTGCTGTACAGGCTGCCGATTGCTTGTTTAACCTCCTGACCTCTAGGGAGCCTTGGGGCTTGAAGTAGAGGTGAGGTCATATTTCAGGGGATATTGGGTTGGGGGGATTTATGCTCAGGCAATAAATGAGTATCTCATGGATAGATCAATAAAGAAGCAGGCGAGTAGATGAGATCTGCTAGGGACAGCTGAGCCATAGGTGGCTAATTGGACATGTGTTAAAGGATAGTATAGTGCTACTGTAGTGGCACTCGATCCAACTTCCAGGAACATACTTGTGTTCAGGCTGTATATCCATTATAATAAAAATTACATGTATGCTTAAAAACACCTGTAGCCAGGGGCCAGCTATATCATTATACCATTCAGGGACATTTACAGATGAGACTATGGTTCATTCTTTTTCCCTGAGTGTCCAGTACTGGGAATGTTACATCACATCCTGTGAGGGGAGTCTATTCAGTTCTTCTGACAGCAGATGATCTTGGGACCTGTAGTCCTATAGCCACTACATTCTGTATTCCTGAGTGCTAATTGAACTACAACTACCACAACTGTCCAATCTTCACACAGACTTCTCTGGTCACCACACTGACAGGCTTGCACATCTCTGCAAACAGCCAATAACCTGTGCAAGAACTATTGTTGCTAGCGGGCTGTGATATCCATATGATTGGTGAGCGGTTGGATGCCCAACCTCTTTCTGTCATCACTATAGAGATCCTGCACGCAGACACCTTTACACCTCAGTTACCAGGAGACCCTTGCTTTGAACAGTGCCACAGCTTATCTGTTTAACTTGATTGAATTACCAATATTCACTAAAGGTCATGGGCCCCACTATTGCTAGCAGAAGACAGTGGTTACCATCAGATCCGGAACTTTAGACAAGGCCAGACTCATGTTGCAATCTCTAGTTAAAGGGACCTTTTCTCTTCTAAGGCCATTGTTGTTCAACTTAGGGTGCTTATATCTATTTATGCAAGAGTATACATTTACATAATTCTCTGCATGCCCATTGTGACTCCGGAGGCACAAAGGGAACTGATAAGTCGACAAGCCTTACATTACAATATTATTATTTTTATTATTGGGAAGTATTATTTTACCATAAAAGTAGTGCATGCTTGCAGCATAGTCCCAGTAAAGGTAATCAGTCAATCAGCAGTAAGGGAATTTAAACATACAGGTTTCCTCTGGATACCCCGGTTTCCTCCTACTCTCCAAAGTCATGCTGGTAGGTTAATTGACTCATGTCTAAATTGACCCTTGTATGTGTGAATATGAGTTAGGAACAGTGGCGGACTGACCATTTGGAAACTCGGGCACTGCCCGAGGGCCCGGGGTCAGTAGGGGGCCCCATGAGATGCCCCAGGTACCTTTTTCATAGGCTTTTTTGAGTTTGGGCAAGGACACAGGGGCCCCATGATCCCCTATTGCCCGGGGGCCCCATGAGTTGTCAGTCCACCCCTGGTTAGGAATCTTAGATTGTAAATTCCTTAAGGGCAGGGACTGATGTGAATGTACAATACATATGTAGGCAGGGCACAGGACAAAGCACTCAGGACAAAATGTATGTGAAATGGTTTAATACAGTAATGTTTTACTATGTTATTTTAGTGAATTTAGTGAATGTCATTTCTTGTCATTTTCAAATTTCCCGCTGTTCCGTCCCCGTAAGTCCCGACATCACAGGGGATGGAACCCAGAAGACAGATGCCGGCATCCGCCGGAGGACATTACAGGGGACACTGCAGGAGGGACATCGCAGGAGCGCAGGACAAGGTAAAAGAACAGATCCCGAAGCAGCGCCGCATGGTAAGCCCGAGTGTAGCTCGGTGCTACCGCTTGTGGTACTGAAACTTTACCCCGAGCTACACTTGGGAATACCTCCAGAGAGGCTACACATATTTTCAGCCCCACATCCAACCACTGTCCAAGTCTTGCCTCTTAACCTCTTTTATATATCTAAAATATGTCCTGCCTTAACCAACAACACCTCGAAATTACTAATTCACTCCCTGGTTATCTCTTGCCTCGACAACTGCAACTCCCCCATGTTGGTCCACCTTTACATAGGACATTCCCACTTCAGTCTATCGTGAATGCTGCTGCCAGACTCATCCACCTTATTCAAAGGTTCAGAGCTCCCTTCTTGGCCAATCTTTCCACTGATCACCCAGAAAATAAAATTCAAAATACCAACAACCTACAAAAAAAATCCACACCAAACTACCAACTAAACCATTCTCTTCACTCCTTCCAAGATTTTCGGCTCTCTAGCTTCCTCATCACCTTCTTCCATGCTTATCACCAGGACTTCTCTAGAGCCTCCCCCAATGTCTAGAACCCCTTACCCAATTTTGTCTGGCTGTCTCCTACTCTATCCACCTTTAAGCCTATCCTTCCTCTAATGAATAAACTGAGCATTTACGTTCTCCATCAGCTCATCCCTAACAGTTATTATCTTTTGTATCACTTGACCCTTCCTTTTAGAATGTTTGCTCTAATGAGCAGGGTCCTCTGGTCTAGTGGTATTGAATTGTATTGTAAACGTACTGTCTCCCTCCATTTTGTAAAGTGTTGTTGGTGCTGTATAAATCCTGTATAATAATAATAATAGACATCTGATGTCAAAAATATTTAAAAAAAAATACCTAATGGACAACCTTGACTTTTTCTGCCATCTATGCTTCTACATTTTGGTAATGGAAAAATTACCCATTATGTACAAAATTGCAGCCAAAATCTAAAAATATCAGAAAATATCTTCTCGAGTATTCAACTCCAAAATAATGTTAGGTCAGTTTGAGATCAGCGTTTGCCTTGCTCTATTTTTTCTTTTCTAAACAAGTAAATGTGAATGCATGGCATATACATGGGAACCTCATCTAAACCCCATTGTACATTAGCTCTAGTGGATATGATTAAAACATAGACAGAGCTGAAGTTTAGGGTTCTGTGCCTACAGCAGTGGTGGGCAACCTTCTATAGGGGGCCTCAAGTGTGGCCTCTGATATAATTTATTTCCAGTGAATATTATGCTGCATGATCCGAGACTGCAACACATTCCATAGATGTTGTTAGAGACTGGGGACATGATATAGGAGTCATAGACTAGAGACGTTACATGAGACTGCTGGAGTTCGCAGCTATTACAGCCCTTTTACAAATCTAGGCTTCCACATTTGTGCTCCCACATCCCCTTTATAAATGATTTGTGTCACAGCAAGATCCATTATAAAAGATACAAAAACATAAAAGAAAAAAAAGTCAGATAATATAAGAAAACTAGAAAAGCTACAATTTCTGGGGAAATTGTGTGAAGTGTTCTTGCCTCCACCAGTAGTCTACAACTGGAGTGGGCAGAGTAACTGTTGTGTGGTTGGAGTGGCTGGAGTAACAGTGAAAAGGTTGGACTGGGCAGAGTAACTTTATGGAGTGGGCAGAGTAACTGTGTGCAGTGTTTGGAGTGAGTAAAGATAGTAAACATTACACCAACCAATTGACTGATCAAATTTAAAAAGTGCACACAGCAAGCTTGATAGAGTGAGAAATGCATTTCAACTTTTAATTATTTATATAGCACATTTAATTGCAATGTCGTTGCCCAAAGTGCTTCATAGTTACATTAAAACATACATTTATAAAAACATTAGCAGCATTATCACCTCAAATACTCTCTACTGTAGAAAACTTATTTCCAAACCTTTAACCAGAAGCCGGTCAAACTGTCACGAATTCAGAATTAGATTTCAAATAGGGCAGATAAGAGCGGTTAAAAACAAACTGCTCCAAATTGCTCACTTCACTGGCGTCTTCAAATGGTCATAGTTTTAAAAACTATAAATCCTACAGCAAAGAGCTTTATATTGTGGGAATCACAAGACCCAGACCTACATTTTGATGCATAGCATCTCTCTGAAATATTAAAAATGAAGGTCGCAGTTTAGAAATTGCCCTTCAAATTTGAGGTGGCTAGAGTGGAGTTTCAATGAATGTCAATGGGGGGCGTGCAAACAAATGGTCATATTGTGAAAACTATCAGGACTATGGCTTAGCCGTGGACATTTTGAGTGGCAGCAGGGATAGCTGAACGTTTTTATATAAGATTTGTGTAGGTGGACTTGAAAATGAGGGAGTGATGGCAGTTTAGAAATCATGTCCTGATTTTTCCTTCCACACTCTAGCTTTTGTCAGCTCCCACTCTAGTTTTTAACATTCCGCCATTCATTCCTATAGGACCAATTTCACCACAAAAACGTCGATATTTCTTGAACCATTCGGCGAAACGTTCCACAAAGTAATAGCACACCAATCAGGAACAATCCACACGTTTCGGTATATTACTGTCTATGTAGTGTAAAAACTGTGGGAGGAGTTAGGGTGGTAAATTTGGCTATAATAATAAGAATATATATGTGAGATAACAGTAAGTGGTCTTGTCATGCAAGAACACTTAATAAACCTAGCCATTTACCTAACAGAATCCAATCTAACCCCAGAAACCACTAAACAGCTCATCCACTCCCTCATCATATCACGACTTGACTACTGCATCTCCCTCCTCACTGGCCTGCCTCGCCGCTGGCTATCCCCGCTTCAGTCGATCCTGAATACGGCTGCCAGACTCATTCACCTTTCCAACCGCTCCATCTCCTCCACCCCCCTCTGCTTATCCCTCCACTGGCTTCTGATTGCGCAACGGATCAAATTCAAAATGCTAACACTGACGTACAAAGCCGTCCACCACACTGCCCCGAACTACATCACCGACCTAATATCCAAGTACCACCCAGCACGCACACGCTGCTCCTCACAAGACCTCCTTCTCTCTAGTTCCCTGGTCTCCTCCTCCCATGCCCGCCTCCAGGACTTCTCCAGGGTGTCACCCATCCTCTGGAACTCCCTGCCCCAACCCATCAGATTATCACTTCTCTCCTCTCCTTTAGGCGCACCCTGAAAACCCATCTCTTCAGGGAAGCCTACCCCACCCCCTGCTAACTTACCGACCTCCTCCACTCTTCCTACCACTCCATCCCCAACAGCTATCTCCTCCTGTGCCACCATCCCCTCCCTCCTAGACTGTAAGCTCCAAAGAGCAGGGCCCTCAATCCCCTCATGTTTTGCATTGTATTGGTATTGTTCTGTCACATGTTCTGTCCCCCTTTGTAATGTACAGCGCTGAGCGAACTATTGGCGCTTTATAAATACTGTATAATAATAATAATAATATTACTGTCTATGTAGTGTAAAAACTGTGGGAGGAGTTAGGGTGGTAAATTTGGCTATAATAATAAGAATATATATGTGCGATAACAGCAAGTGGTCTTGCCATGCAAGAACACTTAATAAACCTAGCCATTTATCTAATAGAATCCAATCTAAAGGATATTTTTCCTTCACTGGTCTTAGGTATGCACCTAAGTAAGAAAAACAAAGACTCCAAGAGCCACACAGTATGTGCCAAAGGGTGGCATGTGGTCCCCAGGCTGCAGGTTGGGCACAAGGGGCCTACGGGCTAAAGATATAGATACCCCATGGGTGACACTGAGAGAACCAAGGGCTAAAGGCTTCATAGGCTGCTGTGGCCTTTATAGCTGATTGGAAGGCAGTGTTTGCTTAGAGTGCCCCTTTACCAACTGGACAGACAGAAGCGTCCCATATGGTATTCTCTGTTTACTGACAGCTGTATCATTGCACTCTCTCATGCTTGTGGTAAAGGTTTCCAGTACATGAAAACAAGCATGTCCTGATTTCCTGCACCTGTCACAGTGTTACATCAGATTCACAGTTGCATCAGTGACACAGCTGCGCCACGTACTATATATTGGAGATCTGGCGGTACAGTCAGATATTTATAAACACATTCTCATGAACCTCTTTCATCTGAGAAGACACAGTTGAAATTTGGGGGCTCCTGTGTGTTCCCAGGTGACTCTCGGTGGGGCCCATCCTGTGGGTGAGGGTGAAAGGTCATACAGCCCTCGGAGGAGCCTAGATGATGCATGAAACTTTCCCTGCAAGGTTATGTGGCTGATGGCGAGGTGCAAACTTTACTGGAGTTAGAACTGCCCAAAATTTAAAGCTGATGTCTAGGCAAAGGAGAAATAAAACTGCAATACATGCACATTTCCCTGAGCTCCATTTCTGTTGGATCTGTCCTATGGTGGGCTGCCAGCAAAAAGCACTTTTGTGAACTAAGTTGTGTCAGAACTAACCAGCTTTCTAAACCACTCCATTATTCCCATTCTCAGATCTCCACAACACAAAGGATAATCATTCTGTAGTCCAAGATAAGAACTAAGAGAACTGTTAGAAATAACACGGGAAGTGTGCACAGGACACAAGTAGCTCTGAATTACTGACAAGATCAATGGTTTTTTTGTGCTCCTAACAGATGTAACAAAATACTTCAATGGTATATATAACCTCTTGCGTATGTTTGGCAGCAAAAAGGGTGGACCTTAATGCCCACTCGCGGGACATATGCGACCATGGACAGCTGAGGTCTCTGTCCTAGACAGCTCTTGGCCTCTAGTCATAATTGGGAACCAGCAAGATGGACTCCCAATTATGTGACCACTGTGACAGCCAATCACAATTGTTATGTGATTGGGAAGTCCCGCCGGGCCCCTGGGTGTATAGATTTATTTAGGGCTGGTTCACACCAGGATGTATGCATTGGTGCACGTTCCTGTGATGCACATTTTTTACAGCCCATTTATTTTAATGGGCTGCCAAATGCACAGGAACACGCAAAAAGCATGGCAGGTATGACTTTTAAAAATGCTGCGGTTTTATGTGATTTGGTGACTGCAGAACACGTGTGTTCTCTAGGTGCATTTGGAGTCCCAGTAACATTCCTGTGCGGTGTGTGTTTCCCAAACCAAAAGTGGTGTGAATGGGCCCTCAAAGGGACACCAGGGCTGGGTGGGAAGGGGTTTATTGGCAAAATAGAAGCAAATAAGAGAAGTTCATTTTTGGGCTTTACATAACCTTTTTTATGGATGGACATCTAAATACCGGTAGCAGCGTGTCGATTTCAGCATGTTGCTTCGGATACGACTGCCAAAAAGTGGTTTGATATCTCAGTAGCAAGAGATTAAAATATTTTACACTAGCTGATTTGCAAATGAATATTTGTACAAAGTTCTCAGTGCATTTGATGGCTTGAAGAATGTTGTTCGAAAGCACTGCAAAATGTTGTTTGCGTTTACCATTCGATTTTGGAGTGAATGGACTCTCCTGAATGAAAACCAAATTAATGGCACAGCCATAGGTGGTTCGAATCCCCACTAACCTGGCTAAGATTCAAACCATGTATGGGCAGACTGAATGTAAACTTGGGTACAACCAGCCTGTCTGATTTTACATGAGATTATTGCTAGCGGATATTGTAGCCACTAGCAGTAATGGCTCCCCCTGCCCCCCAACCGTGAGAACACAATGGCTCTGTGGGAGGGATTCCCCCATCAACACTGACTGTGTTGATGGGGGAATCGAGTGATTCAATAGGTTAAGATCTTTAGATTGGTAGTTGGCAATCTACCAGCTCCCCCAATGATGGGGGAATGGGTGATAAAAAAATGCCGAATGGAGGAAAAGGTAACACAACAACATGATAGGTAAGAGGTCTTTTACTTAAGGTGGACCCCTTGGATCGCATATATGGAATCAGATGATTTTGGGACCTTAATGAAAAGCTTTGTGAAGATGACCACTTCTACATCATCCAGTCAGACTACTACCATCGAGTTTCAAAAATGAACTCTGCTGAAGGTGCAACTGCTTATCCCCTACACCCAAACTGTCAAGGGGGCAGTCATTATTGTTCGACTTTTGGACACTTCTATATAATTTTTCAGGAGCGAGGGGTCTATCGTAAGACAAAGAACATTTCGGCTTAGGTTGGACCTCCTATTGGGTCTGCCTCTCCTACTGCCATTTTTTTAAGGAGTTCAATAGGGTATAGAATAAAAGTAATAATTATAGTATCTATATAAGATGGGGAGGAGAAATGTAGGCATGTATAATAGTTTATGATTAGATTTGATATGTTTAAGCCCTCTTTCACACTTGGCAGAATTCAATTTGCTCAGCAGGGGATCAACGGACAGATTGGAGAAAAGCAGGCGGATGACAGGTCCATGTCCACAACGTTTTCGCAGATAGGACATGGACAAAGCCCGATCTGCTCAATGAAGGGTCAGGAGTAAATGACTACCCTTTGATCTGATCTGCACTTTGATGTCCTGGGTCACATGACTAGTCGCATAAGTGTGAATGGGGTCTTAAAGTAAGGTTTTAATTTAGAATTTAGTTTTATTTGATTTTAATTGCTGTCATTGGTATTATATTGTGTCACTGTGTTTTGTTTCCTTTTGTTGTTGTGATCTTGTGTTGTCTTCATTGAATGTAACTGTACCTTAATAATTTCCCTTTGAGGTTAATAAAATATTCTGAATCTGAATAGATGGAGGGGGATAGATCCCCTTTGGACTTTTTTGGCAGGTGTAAATGGACACAAGCCCATTTACACCCACCGGTATGTAGGGATGCATGGAGGGTCCAATCAAGTCTGCCCGAAAAACTGTTAGGCAAACCTGATCAGATCACTTGTATGAAAGGAGCACAAGGAATATGAAATATGGGTTTTGATTGATATTGTTTTTGTATTCTCCATTTTATCTTTTGTTTTTCATTTTTTTCAGAGATTGAGTAAAAAAAAACACAATAGGTTAAGATCTGGTGCTTGGAGTCTACAGCATTTTCAGCACTAAGAAAGAGTGAAATTACCAGAGCCAGCAGAAGGCATCCAAAATTCCAGGCAATACCCAACCCTGAAAAACTTGGGAAGGACTTTAATGGAGCCCAAAGCCCTCCATTGAACTAGTGTGAAGTACAGTTTGGACCTTTTTGAAATAAAAGCTATTACCATTTCAACATACATAGAAATCCAATAATAAAGGTGTGTATCCCCAATTGTAGGATAATGTTAAAGCAATGAAGGTCATTTTTATTCCAATCTTGCCATGAATACTTTCCATTTAAAGAACGTTATAAAGTACTTTAGAAGAAAATCCAGGTAAAAAAAACTTGCATAGAATAAAGAAATACCCCTAAAATAACTTTCTGACCATGACTTAAATACCAAGCATAATTCCATTGTCTTCTAAAATAGGTTTGTTATTTATTGGCACATTTGGATCACCAATGTTGAGTAAAATTTTGCTGAAATCTGCTGATCGAGCAAAAAACTGAGAGGAAACCCTGCAGTCTCGTTATTTTTTCCCCCTCTGCACATCTCTACCTGTCAGACGTGTATATTGTGGGGTGTACTGTGTAGACCGTCTTTAGAAAGGATAAGCCATTTATCTTTAAAAGACAGCCCGTGCCCTACAATTGGAGAAAATCTAGGTATCAGCACAAATCATAACACATTCATCATGGCTGCCACTTAAGCCCTATGCTTTCATATATGTTTGCTGTATATCGGACTGACTAATTGAGATATATAGCACTGTTATAGAACATACTATGCTCACCTGGCAGTTAGTAGGAGGCAGGGGATGTAGGGGGATTATAGGTCTGTGACGCAACCTATTATAGGTCAATGATAGTACATGGGGTACTATTCCTCCTACTGACACCAATGATGGGGAACTTCTCCTCCCATGGACACCAATGATGGGGCACTATTCCTCCCACTGACACCAGTGATAGGGCACTATTCCTCCCACTGACAACAATGATGGGGCACTATTCCTCCCACTGACACCAGTGATAGGGCACTATTCCTCCCACTGACAACAATGATGGGGCACTATTCCTCCCACTGACACCAATGATGGGGCACTATTCCCCCACTGATACCAGTGATGGGGCATTATTCCTCCCACTGATACCTATGATGGGGCACTGTTCCTCCACTCGACACCAATGATGGGGCACTGTTCCTCTCTTTGACACCAATGATGGGGCACTGTTTCTCCCATTGACACAAATGATGGGGCACTGTTCCTCCCATTGACACAAATTAAGGGGGCACTATTCCTCCCACTGACACCAGTGATGGGGCACTGTTCCTCCCACTGACACCAATGATGGGGTGCTGTTCCTCCCACTGCCATGACACCAATGATGGGGCAATATTCTACCTACTGACACCAATGATGGGGCACCATTCTTCTGATAGACACCAACAATGGAGCATTGTTACTAACCCCAGCACATTTTCTACTCCTACTGGCTACAGTCTGGCTCCTTTAAAGACCCCTGATGTTTAGGCTGCTTCCTAAAAAATTCACCCTTCTTGGTTGCACGGCTAATCCCCTAACCACTCCTCATTTGCAGCTGTTATCTTTGCCTGGCTGGTGCAAACAAGACACCCATGCATGCAGCCTCTTGTGCGCCCATTGAGATACACAATGCTCAGCAAGCCACGGCCCTGCTCCCTCCTTCTAGATCCTGGTGGACAGCTGCAGAAGCCTATCACTAGGCTTCCTTCACCTCTCATCTACAACCAGGAAGGTTGGGGGAACAGGGCAGATTGGGGAGGACCCAACGGCAGTGACAAGGAGTGCAGGTAAGTGTTTGGGGACAGGAGGTTGTACGTGTTCTGGGGTGGTATTTACCCTAATGATGTGAATACATTGAGGTAAAACACAGG
Organism: Staurois parvus; assembly: GCF_062004578.1. Lineage (NCBI taxonomy): Eukaryota > Metazoa > Chordata > Amphibia > Anura > Ranidae > Staurois > Staurois parvus. Next base: position 7,629,997 of record NW_028317980.1, on the reverse strand, counting down.
GCCTTTAGTACTACCTAATGAGTCAAAGATGACCCTGATTTTCTAAAGGACCCATGTCAGGGGCGGACTGACAACTCATGGGACCCCTGGGCAATAGGGGATCATGGGGCCCCTGTGTCCTTGCCCAAACTCAAAAAAGCCTATGAAAAAGGTACCAGGGGCATCTCATGGGGCCCCCTACTGACCCCGGGCCCTCGGGCAGTGCCCGAGTTTCCAAATGGTCAGTCTGCCCCTGACCCATGTCTACTTCTGCTAACTAGGATGTTCTTTGGATTTCCAGTTAGATAATGGCAGTTAAAAAGTCTATTAGGAAGCCCAGTAAAACAAAGTTTCATGGTTGCATCCTGTATTAAAAGCTCATTTGTAAACTAAAGACTTTACTCAAGTACATTTTGGTTGAACTGGTTAGACTTTGACTTTCTTTCAACCTACTTATAACTATACAACTATGTGATTAAAAGAATGCCTTTATATATTAGTATATTACATTTAAAGTGGTTCTAAAGGTTGAAGGTGTAATGCATTCTCTGCATTAAGTTAAAAAAACCCTTCTAAATGCAGGTCCCCCCCCAGCCTCTCGCCCTTATACTTACCTGAGCCCAGTCAGCGTTGTGCATGAGAGCAGCTGCTCTCCAGGCTCTCTCCAAATAGGCAGCAGCAGGCGCCATTGGCTCCTGCTACTGTCAATCACATCCAGTGTGGTGGGAGTGTTGGTGGGGTCGAGCCGTGCTCTGTGCTTCTATGGACACACAGAGCCGGCTTGGGTGCATACCCGCATGAATGCCTCTATTGCCATGATGGGCACTCAGGAGGCAAGAGTGCCAGAGGGGGGACCCAAAAAGAGGAGGATTGGTGCCAGGGGCGGACTGACCATTTGGAAACTCGGGCACTGCCTGAGGGCCCGGGGTCAGTAGGGGGCCCCATGAGATGCCCCTGGTACCTTTTTCATAGGTTTTTTTGAGTTTGGGCAAGGACACAGGGGCCCCATGATCCCCTATTGCCCGGGGGCCCCATGAGTTGTCAGTCCACCCCTGATTGGTGCTGCTCTGTGCAAAACCATTCCACAGAGCAGATAAATATAGCATGTTTGTATTAAAAAAATATAGGCTTACCATCAATTTAACTACACAGAAAAGTCTGAGTCTAGAAATTGGATGGTGGCAACATCCCAGAATCCAATGGATAGTTTATGAGTTCTCTATGATAATAAACCCTTCAGGGTGGGATGCCTCTGATTGCAACTGTAGGCAAACTTTCCTCCTCAAAGGTTATCTTTAGATGGGTCTGTTTAAGGGACTGTCACTGCATAGAGAGGGTCCCAATACCCTCTTAGGGCCTGGTTCATGCATATGCATGTTGCGATTGATGCATTTTTCCAGGTCTGTTTTGCAGTGCATTTTGTATATTTGAACACGTTTTTGACACGTTTTGCTTTTTTTGCCAATACGGTAGTACTGCGTGCGACTTTAATGTGACCTAACACTCTCTGGCACTCAAGGATGCAAATAGTGCAGGAACCATTTCAAAGTCGATGCAACTACTGTGATGCCAGGGACTGTAAAGTCACATCAAAGTTGCACTCGATACTTTCCTATTGGCCCCCAAAAAAATGCAAAATGTATAAAAAAACTGCAACACTTGCATTTTTTTAAAGTCTGTTGCACCAAAAACACATTCTGCTGTGGGAAGAAAAAAAAAGGCCTTAGATGTGAACGTGTCCCTACAAGAGTTCCTAATATTTTAATGAATACAGACCCCCCCCCCCCCCCCCCACACACACACACACACACACATACTACACACAATGGGTTGACCAATATGTCTTCATGAACTCTTCACCAGATTGTCAAAGTCATCATCATCACCAGTCCTTTGGGGTACCAGCAGGGGTGGACTGACCATTTGTAAACTCGGGCACTGCCCGAGGGCCCGGGGTCAGTAGGGGGCCCCATGAGATGCCCCTGGTATCTTTTTCATAGGCTTTTTTGAGTTTGGGCACGGACACAGGGACCCCATGATCCCCTATTGCCCGGGGGCCCCATGAGTTGGCAGTCCGCCCCTGGGTACCAGTATGACTTCAAAAGATGTCACTAGCTTTGTTTTACTTTACATATGGATAGCTAGGGACCAGGGGCGGACTGACCATTTGGAAACTCGGGCACTGCCCGAGGGCCCGAGGTCAGTAGGGGGCCCCATAAAATGCCCCTGGTACCTTTTTCATAGGCTTTTTTGAGTTTGGGCAAGGACACAGGGGCCCCATGATCCCCTATTGCCCAGGGGCTCCATGAGTTGTCAGTCCACCCCTGCTAGGGACAGAACAGCGGAGATTTTTCCTGTTGTATTTGTGCAATAAGACATGTTATCCAACATTGAAGTTACTGACAATGTTACTTTCATGACATCTGACACATCAAGTCCTCCCCGCTTTGATTTCAGTTTTAGTAATACGTTACATTTTATTAAATTTTTTGAAAATTTAACAGAGAACCACTCCCATACCCTTATGATTTGGCTTCTATACCCCGATGTATATGGGGTATAGAAACCCAGGCTCTACCAAATGATTTGTTTTATAATAACACATCGCTAGTGCTGTTACTTGATATTTGCCACCATGTGTGACAATGGTTTACAGGAAATATTTTTATATAATCCATTTTTAACTAATTGGAAACCAAAAAAAATTAAATTGCAATTCTGAATACAATAAAATAATTCAAACTATTCTATATTCAAACTTACGTACTATATTAAATCTGAAAGTCTGCTTCTCCTTTAAATTGGTAAAATGTACCTTTTATTGTGAGCAGGAAAAGCCATATCCCCAGCTATTGTCACCCATCACACGTCCCCCAGGCTGTGTTATCAGTGGTAAATGTAAATGCAATGCAGGGTGATAAATATCTAATTTGGCAGTTGAGGTGATGGAATAGCGAGGATCCCATGTTGCAAATGTTAAATATCATATCGGGAAGTCATCTTCTGTATTTCAACACTGAGACCATGAACTATCTGTGAAATAGTTTTTCTTCAGAAAATGGTACACCAGGTAAACATCACCAGTGAAATACATATTATTATTATTATTATTATACAGTATTTATAAAGCGCCAATAGTTCGCTCAGCGCTGTACATTACAAAGGGGGACAGAACATGTGACAGAACAATACCAATACAATGCAAAACATGAGGGGATCGAGGGCCCTGCTCCTTGGAGCTTACAATCTAGGAGGGAGGGGATGGTGGCACAGGAGGAGATAGCTGTGGGGGATGGAGTGGTAGGAAGAGTGGAGGAGGTCGGCAAGTTAGCAGGGGGTGGGGTAGGCTTCCCTGAAGAGATGGGTTTTCAGGGTGCGCCTAAAGGAGAGGAGAGTAGGTGATAATCTGATGGGTTGGGGCAGGGAGTTCCAGAGGATGGGTGACACCCTGGAGAAGTCCTGGAGGCGGGCATGGGAGGAGGAGACCAGGGAACTAGAGAGAAGGAGGTCTTGTGAGGAGCGGAGTGTGCGTGCTGGGCGGTACTTGGATATTAGGTCAGTGATGTAGTACGGGGCAGTATGGTGGACAGCTTTGTATGTCAGTGTTAGGATTTTAAATTTGATCCGTTGCGCAATCGGAAGCCAGTGGAGGGATTGGCAGAGGGGGGTGGCGGAGATGGAGCGGTTGGAAAGGTGAATGAGTCTGGCAGCCGTATTCAGGATGGACTGAAGCGGGGATAGCCAGCGGCGAGGCAGGCCAGTTTACTGTATGTAAAACATTATATCTGGCATAGTTAATCAGGTTGAAAAAAAAAGCAAATCCATCTAGTTCAACTAATAGAAAAAAATAATAAATAAAGTAAATACATAGAAAACATCCATATTCAGGACCCTATAGGTTCTCTAAATGTTTCACTATGAGGGCCACATTGTGTATTTTACAAATGTTCAAAAGCTAAAAAAAAAATCAGTTTTATAAATGGATACATAAAATTAAAATTAATTAATGTTTTACTTGGAGCTTTTTTTGTAATCAACATGATGTGATTCAATATAACAGAGAAGGTCAAACAAAAAAATTCTGTCTCCAATTTTCTCATCAATCTCCATCAGAATCTTGCCTTATGTCAGGGTCCCCATCAGAGATCACCTTACATCAAAGTCTTAGGGTCCTATTGGGATCCCCCATTACATTAGACTTCATACCAGAGTTCCCCCATACATCAGAGCACTGCATTACATCAGAGTCCCCATCAGAACTCCCCCTTTCATCAGAGTCCCCCTTCACATCAGGGCCTCCATCAGCGTTCCCCCTTACAGTACATCAGAGTCCCCATCAGAGCCCCCCTTACATCCGGGTCTCTGCCAGAGTCCTCCCTTACATCGGGATCTCCATGAGAGTTCCCCCTTACATCAGAATTCCCATTAGAGCTCCTCTTACATCAGGGTCTCCATCAGAGTTCACCCTTACATAAGAACCCTGATCAGGGTTCCCCCTTACATTAGAGTCCCTCTTACATCAGGGTCTCCATTATTATTATTATTATACCGGATTTATATAGCTCCAACAGTTTGCTCAGCACTTTACAATATAACGGGAGACAATACAGCAACAATACAGTTCAATACAAGAGGGTTAGGATCCTTGGAGCTTACAATCTAAGAGGGAGGGGCTAGTGGTACAAAAGGTAATAACTGTGGGGGATGGACTGGTTGGAAGAGTAGAAGATTCCAGTATTAGCTGAGGGCAGGATAGGCTTCCCTGAAGAGATAGGTTTTCAGAGATCGCCTAAAAGTGAGCAGAGTAGGTGATAGTCTGATAAATTGGGGTAGAGAGTTCCAGAGAATAGGGGAAGCTCTGGAGAAGTCCTGGGGACGAGCATGGGAGGAGGAGGCAAGGGAGCTAGAGAGCAGAATGTTGTGTGAGGAGTGGAGAGGATGGTTTGGGTGATATTTGGAGACGTCAGAGTTCACTCTCACATCAGAGTTCCCATCAGAGTTCACCCTTACATTAGAGTCCCCATTACAGTCCCTCTTACATCCCTCCCTGGAGGGCATTAGACACACGCCAGGACCTGTGGTGCCATCTTTGTTTTTGAAGTTATCGGGAGCGGGTTGTCTCTTCCTGGTTCAGGTAGCTGCTATGACATACCTCCAGGTCCACCCTCCTCCAGCTGCTGTATTAAAACTTAGGTGCCCTAAGATATATGATTTGCATATTCCAGGAGAATCAGGAGCAGAGGAGATGTCACTCTGACCTAGGCAAGAATGGAGGCAGGGAGGCATACATCTAATATTGATCGACTTTGGTACAACCAGCCTGTCAGGTTTTTTCATGCGATCACAGTGATCGTTGTATTCTGATGGCTGGGGAATCTCTCGTTGTCAGAATACAACAGCTCCGCAGGAGAGCCTTCCCCATTAACACTGCCTATGTTGATAGGGGAATCAAGCAATTTTCTTTCCTTCAACCCCTGGCTGAAAGAAAAAGACATTTCACAATCTATGGCTAACCTAAGTAAAGTGTTTTATTTGAATGAAGGTTTGCTTTGAATACTTATACATACATGAGGTGGTGACAGGGTCTCTTTAACCCCAAAATGCCACCTCCTAGTGGACCTTTAAGTAAGTTTTAATGCTCAGGAGGTGGCGTGGCTGCTGATTCACATGACCACTGTTGTTAGCGCTCACAGTGATCATATGATCCGGAACCCTTCCCACTGGCTCCCAATCAGAAACCTTGATTGAAACTTGATGGTAACAGCTCGGTCAGTGTGTTGGGATCTCGTTTTGAGTATCCTCTGGGCACACAACCTCCTGCCACCATGAACGCATATATGCAGCAGCTGGGCATTAAAGCCCACCTTTCTGCCACCCAGGGGCGGACTGACAACTCATTGGGCCCCCCGGGCAATAGGGGATCATGCGGCCCCTGTGTCCTTGCCCAAACTCAAAAAAGTCTATGAAAAAGATACCAGGGGCATCTCATGGGACCCCCTACTGTCAGGAATGGACTCACCACTGGTTGTGGGACTCACCTGCCGTGTGGGCTGCAGTACCAGGGCTGGCCAGTGGGTGCTCTCAGCAGCCAGAAGCTCACTCCTGCAATCAAGTCATCACCTGAGGCTGATTGCAGGAGGTGTATTTAAGGAGTGGCCAGGCTTGCAGTCAGTGCCTTGGTGTATTGTTTCCCTTGGCCCCTGTATCCTGATCCTGCCTGCTTGAATCCTGACTCTGCATGAACTCTGCCTGTACCGACCTCGGCTATTCCTGACTACTCTTTCGCCTGCTCCTTGTACCTTGCCTGCCCGTTTGCTACCAACCCGGCCTGCCCGAGTACGTTTATTATTGTACTTATTTTTATCTGTTGGAGGTTCGGTTTGTTTGCACTGTGTTTATGTTTAGTCTTGCACTGCATTTATGTATTGTTTAGTCTTTAATAAATTGTATTGTTTATACTATACCTGAAGCCTGCATTTTCCTGTGTCAGTCCACACATCTCTGGTCATACCTGGAGCCCTGACACCTACTGACTCCAGGGGATCATGGGGCCCCTGTGTCCTTGCCCAAACTCAAAAAAGCCTATGAAAAAGGTACCAGGGGCATCTCATGGGGCCCCCTACTGCCCCCGGGCCCTCGGGCAGTGCCTGAGTTTCCAAATGGTCAGTCCACCCCTACTGCCACCATATAACTGCATTACACAGGGTAGAGATATACCTTTCTCTAATCTAAGTCCACTTTTTCGGCACAATGGTGAATCTTTCTCACTTTCAGCACCTGTCTTTCCAAAACTACATAACCTGCACAAAGGATGGAAATGAATGATAGCAGAACAAATGAGACGTCCTGACAATTTTTTTTCCTTTTCAGATCATTAGCCGAATCATGAATAGTGAAAAGCTTTGCCAGTTTACTGGATTTATATCGTTTTATGAGGAAAATGGAAATGACTTCCTAATTACACGTCTTGCTTTAAATCGGATTAGCTGGAAATGAGCGTCTCTGAGGGGAGTTAACAATTTGGAAGGATTTTTCAGTTTTTCAAGATGCTTTGGCGTCAGGTGCAATTTTTCTCAATGGATGTTCATTTTGCCGACAATGGAAAGGTACATAAAAGAGTATCTGCAGCCCAGACAGAAGAAGAGATAGAGATAGAGAAGGGTTAGAACCAGGGGCGGACTGACAACTCATGGGGCCCCCGGGCAATAGGGGATCATGGGGCCCCTGTGTCCTTGCTCACAGTCAAAGCACACCCAAAAAAGCCTCTAAAAGGTACCAGGGGCATTTCATGGGGCCCCCTACTGACCTCGGGCAGTGCCAAGTGCTCAAATGGTCAGTCCGCCCCTGGTTAGAACCCCTATCAGGTCACATTAAAGGGATCCATTGAAGTGCAGTGCATTAACACCCAGGGCTTGGACAAAGGGTGGGTAGGAGGGACAGTTGCCCTGGGGCATGAGGTGGGTGGGTGGGGGGCATCATACGGAGATTTGTGTTGAGAGGGGGAATTTGGGGGGGTGGCAGAGGGTAAGAAACCTGGGGAGGTGTGCCAGGAGTGGTGATTTGGGGGATTTGTGTTGGGAGGGGGAATGTGAGAAGAGAATTTGTGCTGGGAGTGGGGAATTGGGGGGTTTATTCAAGAAAAACTGATATGGTGGTTGGGGAGGGTATTTGTGCTAGGAAGGGGAATTTTTTGTTGGGGGGGGTGGATTTATTCTAGTAGGGATGATTGTGGGGTATTTGTGCTAAGAGTGGAAATTTTGGGGGATGGGGATTTGTACTAGAGTGGGTGATTGGGGAAGGGGAATTTGTGCCTGAGGCTTTGGAGTTAGGGTACAGTATTTGTGCTGGGACGGGAAATTTGAGGGGGTGGATGATTTGTGATAGAAGGGGGAATTTTTGTTTTTTTTTAGGGGGGGGGGGGTATTTGTGCTAGGGTCATATGGGGAGAGACAGTATTTGAACTGGGGGGGGGGGGAGTGGGCAAAGATTTAGAATGGGAGCATTGTAATTGCATAACATTTTTCTGCCTCTGGATGTCCTCGGTCTGATAACCACCATCATCCAACCTAGTTCCTCTGAGCCAAGGTCATCCTAGACTCACCTCAAGCCTGTGACTGGGCAGTGAAATGCGAAGCACCCATAGATTTCACCACTCCCAGAGAAACTTACAGCCTCTTTTCTTCCTCGCTAGTTCCCAACTTCCTCCTGTCTGTATCTTATTGTTATGGATATTTTACCAACTCATTCTTTATTACTACTGTACAGGGGCGGACTGACCATTTGGAAACTCGGGCTCCGCCCAAGGGCCCGGGGTCAGTAAGGGACCCCATGAGATGCCCCTGGTACCTTTTTCATAGGCTTTTTTGAGTTTGGGCAAGGACACAGGGGCCCCATGATCCCCTATTGTCCGGGGGGCCCCATGAGTTGTCAGTCCGCCCCTGCTACTGTATGTATGGGCATTACTGTGGTCATGCTTTTGTTCTGAAAACAACAATAAAAACTACTGAAACAGAAAGGAGTACAAGGATGAGTTCATCACTCTGTCACTCTGCTCTCTCATCCAGCATGCTTCTTTCTTGTGAGCACATAAACTGATTGGCTCCTTGTACAGCTTCTTCTCCTCATTCTTCAGCCCTGTTGTACGGAGGCTTCAAGACTCTTACCAAACCACATTCAGGTTCTTACACTGCTTGAAATGACAACATACATTGAATGATGTATTAATGACTTCAGAGTTCTGTGTCTTTTATATCTGCCTGAAGTTCAACTTTAAATATTAAGGATCAGCCGTGCAGAACAGGAAACCGTTAACCCTTTTCTTTACAGGCGCTGCTTATGTACAACTCATTTAACTAGCGGCAGAGCCCATTAACACAACCTACATTAGAGGACTTGCAAGATTTTAAAAAATATAAATGGACTTGCAAGATTTGCAGAATCAAAAACCACACCGCATACGTCTCTAATAGATCAGAAAAATGTACACGGAAAATCGCACAGCCTTATATCTCACCCTACCGACAGAAATCTGCAAAGTGCACACATTTTGCAGGAATGTACTGCATGCGAGCCTTTGTGAATCCCCCCCCCTGTCTCGGAGAACCGTCTGTGTTTCTTAATTAGCAGCTGGGAACCCACAAGAGATTCTGAAATGAACTGGAATCAGTCACCATCTGTCCTCTATAGGTTGGTGCATGCTGCCCTCTGTTGGGATTAAGAGGTTCTTTCTGGCCGCCGCTCTGATTTTGGGCCATTACAGAAACTTGTGTAACTACAGTAGATAATTATAGTAACAGCCAGAAACTTAGGACCATTTAAAGGATACGTACACACTTAAAGGGTCAGTCCACCCAAAAGTGATATTTTAGCTTTAGATGGAGACTGTTGGGCTTAGTTAGTCCCTGACATCTTATATGTCTTTGGTATTCCAACAGCAAGACCTCCCAGCTATATTTCCAACTCTGTTCCTGTCCACCGGGGATTTTTGGGTGTCCTCACCCACCTTTGTGTGCTCCAACCAGTCCTGTTGGATTCTTAATGGTATAAAACTAAAAAGAATCAGTCCCACTTACATTGATAAGTCCAACTTACATACTTCTTTACTCTTTGTTATATACATAGGATGATGCCCTTCGGAGTTTACATTTATTGTATTGACTTTTTGGATGCCCGCTATAATACCTTGTTACTTAAAATAATTAAGCAAACAGAGTGGTAGACCTCATAATGGTCACAACCCAGGGGCGGACTGACAACTCATGGGGCCCCCGGACAATAGGGGATCATGGGGCCCCTGTGTCCTTGCCCAAACTCAAAAAAGCCTATGAAAAAGGTACCAGGGGCATCTCATGGGGCCCCCTACTGACCCCAGGCCATCGGGCAGTGCCTGAGTTTCCAAATGGTCAGTCCGCCCCTGGTCACAACTAGTGGACATTGGGCAGCACAGTGGCATAGTGGTTAGCACTTCTGCCTTGCAGCACTGGAGGTCCTTGATTCAAGTCCTGGCCAGGACACTATCTGCATGAAGTTCTCCTTGTGCTTGCATGTGTTTCCTCCCACGCTCTAAAGACATGCTGGTAGGTTGAGTGGCTCCCCTAAAAAATGGTCTTACAGTGGACATGCATGTTTCAGTAAATGATTGATCTCATCTGATCCATATGATTGACCTACAGCCAACAACCCACAAATGGAAAAGTGGATTTAAGTTGATAGTCAAGATATGATTGTAAATTACCAAATGCATCTCTGTTCCCACCACATGACTGAATTCCAATCGTATGTAAGAGCAAAGAATCTCAGTGCCGCTGATCGGTGCAAAATAATCAATTATTTTTCATCTTGGCTGATCGAATCTGGTCTAAATTGATCGGAAGGGAAATTATAGCCATTTAATTTTAGGATTTTGATCATAAAATCCAAGTGAGTATGGCTATCACAAGTCTTATATTTGGCTGAGAGTTCCAATGGCACTCACTATAAAGCACAAGAGTCCTTAGAGAGAAAATTATAAAGATAAAAAATAATAATAGTACTGTATTTCCCCGAAAATAAGACCTACTCCAAAAATAAGCCCTAGCATGATTTTCAGGCTACTCTGTAATATAAGCCCTTCCTCAAAATACTTTCACAATATATTTTGTACATCACTATTTACATCATAAGCTGCAAACTGTGGACAAGATGAGTGCAAAAAGAAAGAGCAATTCCTTACAAGAAAGGGATTGTGGAGGACTCCAAGGGCAAGAACCTCATGGCTTTCTGCAAAGAGAAGAAGTTGGATCTCCGCATGGTCCAAAAATGGCGAGCAGAGTACAATAACCTCAGTCAACAGGTGGATAAGGGAAAAGCACAAGTGTGGATCAGGTCAGCAACCATTATTTCCTAAGCCAGAAGACATCATCTGTGAATGGATTGTCAACTGTTTGCTCTACAGCAATTGCAGTCGAGAGAAATTCGGGCTGGAATTCAGAGTTTGAATCTGGAGAGTTATGACGTTATTCCAGAAGAAGATGACATGACTGTATTTGAATAAATGTAGATTGTTGTACATAAATAAATATAAGACATCCCCTGAAAATAAACCCCAGTGCATCTTTTGGAGCAAAAATTTATATAAGAACCAGTCTTATTTTTGGGGAAACAGCAATAAATGCAGATTTGGAAACTCAGAACAGAAAAGTCACCAATGAAGTCCACAAGAGATAAAATGTTTCCAGTAGCTTAAAGCGGAGTTCTGGCCCCCGCCACCTCCCAAAAAAAAATTAATACTGTGGCTGCTGACTTTTAAAAGTAGGGCACGTACCTGTCCATGCATCCAGCAGTGTCCTCACCCCCGAGCCGATTCTTCAATCGGCTGTCAGGTGCTGTTTCTCGTGCCGCCATCTTGACTAAGGGAAACCTTCAGTGAAGACTTATGGCTTCACCACCAGTTTCCTACTGCACATGCGCCAAGCACTCTGTGCTTTGTGAATGGGCTTCAGTCTTTTGGGACCTTGGAAGTGTCCCAGATGGCTGCGGGGGTTGCCGAACTTCCGGTTCAGTTCGCTCAGTTTTTCACAGAGCGTGCATATTAGCGCCAGGACGTGTGTTGTCCGAACTACACAACGGTCCATTTGTTTTGAATCAGGATAAAGTTTATTGTCGTCATGAATAAAATCCACAACAAACTTACAAAAATGGAGAAGAACTCCCACTCAAACACATTTTACACATATATTCATAAAAATACTTGAAAAACACTTCAAAACACTACATCCCATAAATTAGCAGAGAACACATATCCTTAACTATGTGTTATATGCAGGATTTCCAAATTCACCTTGCTAGAAGTCTTTGGAAAGATCAATTAACCCTTAATACAAAACTTATGCTGAACAAAAATCTTTGCTATACAAATTAGTATTGACCCACATTCCCTGGTTCCCCCGTAACCAAACCCAGCCATAGTGTTGGGACTAAGTAGGAGAGCTGCCCTGGAAGCTGCTACGTGCCATTAGGTGCTCCCCAAGAACCAGAAAAACTGAGAAAGCCACAAGTCCATGCCACAACCCCCAGATGAAGTAACCAATGGTAGAAGTATATGTATTCATTACAGTAATTTATATAACGTCAACAATTTACATACCATACATTCATATCAGTCCCTGTCCACTAGGAGCTTACAATCTAAGGACCCTATCTCAAACGTACTAGGAACAATAACCAAGCATGTGTTTGGAGTGTAGGAGAAAAGCAAAGTATAGGTAGAACATGCAAACACCAAGGAGATGCCAGTTTGAACCAGGAAGCAAGGCAGAAATGCTAGGCTACCATGCTATGCTGGACACAACGGGGTTTATTTACTAAAGCTGGAGAGTCCAAAATCAGACTCCCTTCTGCATAGAAACCAATCAGCTTCCAGGTTTCATTGCCAAAGCTTCATTGAACAAGCTGAGGTTAGAAGCTGATTGGTTTCTATGCAGAAGGGAGTCTGATTTTGGACTCTCCAGCTTTAGTAAATAAACCCCAACCTGTCATGGGATTTTCTACTGAGCCAAGGACTAGGCTGGTAGCTGCTATCAGAAAAGTTAACACACATAATACAAAAGTCATGACTGGACTGGTCAAGAGTGTCAGGAGTTTGTGCCATTCATGGCTTTGCACAGGAACTCTGGGCAGACAATTCGGCTATAGAGGAGACTTTTTCCACATCTTCTGCACTCACAGCTTTTTATTTCCTTTATTGCTGCTTTAAATCAAAGCTAACACAATATGGCCATAAACCATTTTTTATAAAAAAAAAAAAAAAACAACCAAACACACCATTTTATGGCACTCATGAGCAATGGTTGTTGGCCAGATTTTTCCTCCTTTGAAATATAGGAGGAGGAATTAACTGGTGTGATGGGTCACAAAACCATTAAAACCCCCCTGTTTTTCTAATCTGCATTTCAAAGTAAAAAACAGAGGACTGAATTCATATCATTCACATACAACCCCATTGACCAATCTGTGGCCCGAGGGATGCTCACAGCCCTTTGGTCCCCACTGCATGGCCTTTTGCAGACCACAGTGGGAGTGAAAGTATTGAATTAGATGCATAGGCTAAATGTGTTTAAAAAAATGAATTCTACACTTTTTTTCTGATTTTAGATAGGTGTATTATAAGTAGCTTAATGCATTTAATCTAGTGATCTTTATTATTGTCGTTTTATTACTTGTGTGTATTACATTATTTGTGTACTGCCATTGTTTGTCTGTCTTCTTTCTGTAAAATAAACATAAAATAGTGAGGCTAAAGGGCCATTTTTTGCCGCAAACACAGATCCAGGGGTAGTTGAATGGAGCTAATACAACTTTCAGGACCAGTTAAAAGCCTATAGCACCCCATATAAACACTAATAAAATTTTTTGTTTTTTCTTACTGATTCCAATGGTTAGCCAAAATGAAGAAATTTTGCTAAAATGTCACAATTTTTTGACACAATGAAAACTGTCAGGTCCCATTTAGACCTTCTGGTGTTGGTGCTTTCCATTACCGCAGGTGCCTTAATGTACTTTTATTTTGCCCAAGTGTTGTGTTAATTCAAATGAATTGTCTGGCAATGCATTCATCTGTCTGAAAACATGGTCATGCACCATTTTTGGTAACACAGGGCATCACAAAGTATTTATGCTGAAGCAGCATTGCCTTAGTCTTTGGGGTACTATTTAAAATGCATGGCACCAGACAAAGCTAAGGCACATAATGTGAGTTTACGGCAAAGCACCATACTGGGAAGGGGTGAATGGGCACTAAGTTTTGCTCATGCCAACCCTATACCCCAACCACTTGACAACTACAAATGTGTAGAGAAGGGGCGGACTGACAACTCATGGGGCCCCCGGGCAATAGGGGATCATGGGGCCCCTGTGTCCTTGCCCACACTCAAAACACACCCAAAAAAGCCTATAAAAGGTAACAGGGGCATTTCATGGGGCCCCCTACTGACCCGGGTCCTCAGGCAGTGCCCAAGTGCTCGAATGGTCAGTTCGCCCCTGGTGTAGAGTAGACATTCAATCTAGATTTGTTTGTCAAATGCTACTGCTACCTGCTTAAATCCTTGTGTAGCCAGACAGGGCCCCCTGTGTCTCCAGGCTCCTTAGCAGTTACACAGGGCCATCTAAATAGCATCATGGGCCTCTGGGCAAAGTCAAGCACTGGGGCCCCTATCAGCCTCCCCAATTTACACACCTACTTTCATGAATGAAAGTATAAATAGTTGATAGATTTAAACATATATTTATTAGTACTTTCAATAAAATAATTTTTAAATAATAAGAAAGAATGCCATAAATTAAAGACTAATCAATACAAAGGCCATAGTACAGGTGGGGAGGCAGAGAGGCACAGTACAAGGGTGGTCAGGAGGGCACAGTACAGGGAGGGGTCAGGAGGGCACAATACTGGGATCAGGAAGGCACATTACAGTAGGCGATCAGGAGGGTACAATACAGGTTCCATGACGCTGCCTGGGACATTGCCATCCAGGGACAGCTTTGTAAAAAGCTGTCCCAACAAATCCGGGACAGTTGCCAAGCATGATGTAATACAAGATTATCCTGGGCCCCCCATGTGCCTGGGGCTCCTGGGCAGTGCCTAGTGGTGCCCATGCATTAAGATGGCACTGCAATCACATGCTATGTTTGCTATGGTATAGTTATAGGTATATACACTTTTGTATCATGCTTTTGTGTATAAGCTGCTAGAAAGATATATAAATGGGAACTCCTGATAAAAACCATAACCTGCCTTATTCGTTCACATCTTCCATGTACACAGTTTAACACAACTTCCATTCTGTGATTATACTAATGATACTCAGGCATTAGATAAAGGACTACAGAAGAACTTAGATGGTGCTTCTTGAATCACTGCCCATTCCTGTCCTTCTGATTGGACAATGAAGGGGTAGATAGCCAATGAATGGGTCATTCTTGTGCTCCCCATTCAATAAGTAGTGCTGGACTGATAGCAATGTGCAAAGCAATAGAGCTCTGATTGGCTCTCATTCCATGTCCTGATATGCAAGGACTACAGGAAGTCAATATAAAACAGATCTGGCTATTTATAATTGGTTTAATTAAAGCTACATTCCCTGACTTCTTTACCTAAAGATTTCTTTGTTTGCCAATTTTTGCCTGAAGATATTGGAATTGAGATGTCCAGCTCACCCCATCCTCTGTGCTATTGTTGTTTGGTATCCATGGACTTTCAGGTTGGGTAACACCAGGTGTCATCCAACCCTTTCCTCCTAGTGCAGGCTGTCATGGCCATGACTCCTTCAGTCTTCTGGCCTATAGGAAGTGCAGTCATGACAGCTTCTGTGCTGCTGTTCTTCTCTGCTGAAAGGAAGTTCTATAGTAGTAGAGCTGATAGGACTTGATGTTTCAACCCCTTTGGTAAACTGGAAATGTTGATTTTGGGAATGGTGAGTGAAAGGATCTAGATAACTTCCATTTTGTATTATGTACGCCATTTTAAGTATTAAGTTAGTTTTTTGCAGAAATATTAAAAGTTTAATGAAACTGTTTTTGGTTGTTCAAGGATGTATCAACAGAAGCTAACATGACCCTGACAATGTCTTTGTCTGGCTGTTTTTCCAGAAAGTTAGCCAAAACAATTTGTACCAAGAAATGTATATGTTATGTTTTATGTAGTTAGCTCATGATGGAAAGTTACAAGTTACAGTTTTGAAACTCGCTCCCCCCTCCCTTATTATTATCTGTAGTCTATATAATCTTATTAATGTCTAATAAACTTTGAACATCTCTGAACATAAGCTGTCGTGATTTCCGTGTTCAAGGGGTGTTCCCAGAATTCTGCTGATAAACCAGGAATCTCTCCACAGACCGGGGGTCTCTGAGGGGAAAAGAAAATCATTCCTTTCAGTGAGTTGAAAGGGTCAGGGTCAGTACATAATCAGGGATAATGCTAGGGAGCTTGAGGCTGACATTTTGGATTAATCTGATAAGTTAGTAAAAGGGATAAAATATTGCGAGGATGAGGTGTATGGAGCAGAAAGAAAGCTCCAGGTAGCTATTTGGTACCATGCTGGGTTTTACCATCTACATCACTGGATTATTATTTTATTTTTTTGGGGGGGGCATAGGCACGTCTAGAGATAAGGAGTGTTTGTTCTAGGCCAACAGAATGTTGTGTTGGACAGGGTAGCTGAAGGGCACTGAGCAAAGGGAAACATTTTGAATAAAACAACCATGAGGCCTAGAACCCTCATGAAGAACCTCAAAGAGGGATACCTATTCTATCCTAAGGTCCAAGCAGAAGACCTTAAAAGGAGAAGGTTGTTTGGTGGGAGGAAAACCTTTTTTTTTTTACCTGGAGTTGCATTTTAAGCCCTTGATCACAACTGCTTTAGTTGAAATCAGTGGAGAGCAAAGGAAGAAATTGTCAGCAAGGAGTTAAATCTCTTGCTAAGAGGCCTTAGTGTCATGTGGTGGTACTAAGCTGACTCCTGAGGGATATACAAGATTGCAAGTGATAGTGAAAGACCGGGACGCTCACCTCCTTTTCATCCACGTGCCAATATACTACAACTATTCTGGGAAGAAAAGCATGTGTACAGCTCCAGCCCTCACAGAAGAAGGACATCACATGCATCAAACTAACAAAGAATTAAAGGTGAACTTGAGGCAGATATAAATATCACACATAATAATATACCATTAAATATAATTTTTTAAATGTAAGCACCTAACTTCGACCTGGTATTAGCCAAGCTGGAGTGTGAGAGGAAGAAGCAGAAGAAGCAGCCGATCAGTTCATGTGCTGACAAGAAGCATGCTGATAGGAGGAGAGAGCAAAGTCACAAAGATATGAGCTCATTATTATGCTGCTTCTCTGTTCACTGCCCAGTCACAGGTTGGGGGCACATCCGGGATGGCCTGATCTCAGAGCAAGTGGGTTGACATCTGGCCAACTGACTGAGGACATCTAGCAGCAGAAGAAAAGAACTGAAGGGGAAACCTCTGCAGGGACAGGAAGTGAAGAGAGAAATCTCTTCAATGGGGAAAGAGAAGTATTGTTTTTCAGTAGAATGGAGAAAGTATAAATTTTTGTCTTTTACTGGCTGCTAATTGCTCAGCGTGAACAGTAACAGTGAGACATCCTGCTCCAGAGCATATCAGCTATTCAAGCCCATGGTTTCCATCTCAAACAACATCCGGAGCCCTGATGAAGGGGATACTCTATGTCCACCATTTAATCCCTTTCATCTTTATTTCTTGCCCTGGTGACATTTTCCCAAAATTTTTTCCAAGGACCATGTTTCCCTAATTTTTGTCCTGTGAAACCTGCCCTTCCCCCCATCCTGTACTTTTTTGGCTCACACTCATTGCCAGCTATCCCTCATTTAAATTTTTTACTATCCTCAGTATCTGCATTTCCTTCATTTCTTGTCCTGGGAATACTCATTTCACTGATTTTTTTGACCTATGACATTCATTCTCCTCTTTTCTGGTTCTGGTGACACCCGTTCCATATTTGTTGTCATGGTGTCATAGGGATAAAGAGCTCCCCAGTAAAGTCATAGACTGCAAATTGGAATGTTTATATATGTGTAACAATCAGTTCAGCAGTCTGTGTGATGTTGCGCTAATTAAGATCTCCTGCATTGCAAAGTGCGGGCTGGATGTGTATATATATATGGTTACCATGGTGTCTGACATCCAAGCCGCTCCGTGAGGACGTCATTTGTGACGAAACGCGTACGGCGGAGCCTGGATGTTCGTGACGTCAGGACGCTCCCTGTTGGTAGCGGAGGTGTCCGTGGTAAGCGGGATTGCTCGCTATTTGCAATCTGATGGTATTGCTGACTGCTCATCATGCTGGTGTCGGCGTGACACCATATTTGTGAGTGTTTTACTTACCTTTGAATAAATATGATGTTTTAAACACGCTGCACCATCATCCTTTTTCTTTATTCCCGAGTGTGGTTCCTTGATTATGACTGGAGGAGACGTTTAATAAAAGGTTCCTAGGTGCTGGTTTGATGCTTCTGCTGCAGAGTATTGCTTCCAAGTTTGGATATTCCACTCCATTACAGAGTATTGATCTGATTATCTGGATTCATTCAACACCAGTGCTCCCAGAGCAATAGTGCTTTTGCTGGTTTTAATAAATCAGCAAAAAGCTCTGGTGAGTTCATTTATTTCTTCTGGTGGTGGATTATGAGCACAATTATATTTTCTTCACCAACTTTAAAGTGACTTTTTCATTATTTATATATGGACTTTTTGTTATATATGCATATTTAGTAATTCACAGCGCATTCCTAATTTATGTTTGCAATGATTAGTTAAAACTGAATTCCAGCCTTTCAGTCTTACACAGTTGTGCCGACTCCTCTAAAATAACTTGCTCTGATTTCACTGCACTCTGTACGTTTTTCACAGTGTGCATTAGAAGCTGCAGCAAGCTAGATGGAGCCTACATCATTTCCTGGCTGCAGGAAATTCAGCATCCTCTAGATCAGGGGTGTCAAACTCCATTTCATTGCGGGCCATATTAGCATTATATTTTCCCTCAAAGGGCCGGTTGTATCTGTAAGACTAGAACACCCCACACCCTATACATCACATGTCAAGAATCCCCACCCTCCCTAACATCTGCAGCACTCCATTTGGGGGCAGAGCTGGGAAGCAGAAGGTGCAGAGTCTGGAGGAGGACTAGAGGAGGAGTGGAGTCAGTTACCAGAGTCTGCTGAATGCTGAGACCAGGGGAGGCAGAGATGAGGGGGTGCTGCAGCTACACTGAGAGGTGCAAGATCTGGCAGAGGAGTTCTGTCCTCTCTGCTGCCGACTGCTGAGACAAGGGGAGGCAGAGATGAGGGGGGTACCGTAACTGCAGGAGAGGTGCAAGGGTCACATGAAATGGCCTGGAGCGCCGAAATTGTGTTTGACACCTGTGATCTAGCTCTTTCCTCCCCAGCCTGACTGTTCCTGGCCACCCCTTTCATTCATTCATTTAATTCATTCATTCATTGGATTTCAGTTCTTGCAATCGTGGAGACTCAGTATCACATGTGAGCTTTACCTTCCGTGGTCTATGTGCAAAGGCATCCTGCCTAGGAACATCAACTCTTTGAGACTAAAGCTGGCCATACAGTAAGCAATTTTCTTTCCTGCAACCTGTGGAAAATTGCTTGATTCCCCCATCAACATATTCAGTGTTGATGGGGAATCTCCCCTGCAGAGCCTTTGTATTGTGACAGTGGGAGGTTTCTCAGCCATTAAAATACAATGATCAATGCTGGTAACTTAGATGCCGGCAGTGATCAAAGAAATAAAAAACCTGACAGGCTGGTGGTACTGAAGACAGTCGATGGATTGACTTCAGTACCACAAGCCTGCCCATAGATGGATCAAACATCCTGTTAAACCAGCCGAATTTTGATCCATCTATGGCCAGCTTAACACCCACCCTCTCAAGACATTTTAATATTTGCATAACTCCTCCCAAAAGCCATCCCACTGCTTATATCAGCACTGAGGGTTCTTGTAAGTAGCATTGAGGCAATGTGCTGTCATGTTTCCTAGAAGCTATGTACAGACCCCTGCCGGCCCCTCCCACCAGCCGAAATCTGCCTGCATTGCATAGAAAAGCACTGGGTCTAAAATAAGGTATCTAACGAAAATAGAGAGGTTTTATTTAAAAATTTAATTAACCAACAGATTAAGCTTCATCTTTAAACTCATTGCTCCTCGTTTTTACTGATATTTTTCTTCTATACTAAAATCTGCAAAAAAAACAAGCAATTAAAGTGTTACTAAGCCCACAACAGTACAATCAGTCTGTATATGCAGTAAAGCATGCTTGTTATACTCACTGTGGAACCTAAGGGGTTAATCCTCTGCATTATGTAAAAAGACTTTTATCCTGTCGTCTCTGATTCTCCCCTTCTTCTACTGTCCCCAATCTATCTGCTGATAGTACAGAGTTCTAGGAGGCACTCTGCACATGCTCAGTTTAGCGTGTCTGGATTTGTTTTTGTTTTCTTTGGGAAGGTGCATGTGATCAGCACAGGGCCAATCAGCACTCTCCAGACAGAGGGTCATGGGTCATGCAACCTCATAGGACAGTCAGAGAAGAATTAAAGCTTCCCCTACAAGCTTTAACCAGTGCTCAGCTGGACACTGATAGAAGTCACAACTGCTATATACTGCTGATGAAAAAAAGGTATTTCGCAGTTTGTATTTGCTAAAATAATAGCATCCAGGGAGACCAGATATAGTGAATGCAGGGTCCGGGGAGACCAGATATAGTGAATGCAGGGTCCTGGGAGAACGGATATAGTGAATGCAGGGTTCGGGGAGACTAGATATAGTGAATGCAGGATCCTGGGAGACCAGATATAGTGAATGCAGGATCCTGGGAGACCAGATATAGTGAATGCAGGGTCCGGGGAGACCAGATATAGTGAATGCAGGGTCCTGGGAGACCAGATATAGTGAATGCAGGGTCCGGGGAGACCGGATATAGTGAATGCAGGGTCCTGGGAGACCAGATATAGTGAATGCAGGGTCCGGGTGAGCAGATATAGTGAATGCAGGGTCCGGGGAGACCAGATATAGTGAATGCAGGGTATGGGGAGACCAGACATAGTGAATGCAGGGTCCGGGGAGACCAGATATAGTGAATGCAGGGTCCGGGGAGACCAGATATAGTGAATGCAGGGTCTGGGGAGAGCGGATATAGTGAATGCGGGGTCCGAGGAGAC
This sequence comes from Staurois parvus, assembly GCF_062004578.1. Taxonomy (NCBI): domain Eukaryota; kingdom Metazoa; phylum Chordata; class Amphibia; order Anura; family Ranidae; genus Staurois; species Staurois parvus. Next base: position 7,609,262 of record NW_028317980.1, on the reverse strand, counting down.
CAGATATAGTGAATGCAGGGTCCTGGGAGACCAGATATAGTGAATGCAGGGTCCGGGGAGACCAGATATAGTGAATGCGGGGTCCGGGGAGACCGGATATAGTGAATGCAGGGTCCGGGGAGACCAGATATAGTGAATGCAGGATCCTGGGTTACTATTGAATGTACTTTTTGTGATAAACTTCCCAATCAGCCCAATCTATCTCAAAAATTCAATAAACCAACATATTCCAAAAGGTGATGATCAAATCTAAACTAAAATAATAATAAACCACCCCTCTAATATATATTCCAAAATCATCAAATATAAATAATAAAATAACATAAATAAAATAAAATATAATAAATTAAAATATATATAAAAGTGTCCAAATCTCCAAAAAATAATAATAATAATAATAAGTGTCCAAATCTCCAAAAAAGTATGTAATATAAACAAATAAATGTCCAAAAAATCCCAAGAAAAACAAAAACGTTCTTTATGTGTTCAGTGAAGCAAAACGATTCTCCAAAAATGCCTTGTTATCCTCAAAAGTAAAAAGAAAAATATATCATAGTGTAATATCCTCAAACATATATATATGCTTCACACAGTGCAAAACTCAAATCACACCAAAAATAGTGAAAAATCAATAAATAAAAATAAACGTGAGAACTCGTGATCACTCCAATCTCAAGTGAAAAATGATACTAGGTACCAATATCCTATATACTCCAGCCAAAGTAGATGCTATATATATGGAGTATATAGGATATTGGTACCTAGTATCATTTTTCACTTGAGATTGGAGTGATCACGAGTTCTCACGTTTATTTTTATTTATTGATTTTTCACTATTTTTGGTGTGATTTGAGTTTTGCACAGTGTGAAGCATATATATATGTTTGAGGATATTACACTATGATATATTTTTCTTTTTACTTTTGAGGATAACAAGGCATTTTTGGAGAATCGTTTTGCTTCACTGAACACATAAAGAACGTTTTTGTTTTTCTTGGGATTTTTTGGACATTTATTTGTTTATATTACATACTTTTTTGGAGATTTGGACACTTATTATTATTATTATTATTTTTTGGAGATTTGGACACTTTTATATATATTTTAATTTATTATATTTTATTTTATTTATGTTATTTTATTATTTATATTTGATGATTTTGGAATATATATTAGAGGGGTGGTTTATTATTATTTTAGTTTAGATTTGATCATCACCTTTTGGAATATGTTGGTTTATTGAATTTTTGAGATAGATTGGGCTGATTGGGAAGTTTATCACAAAAAGTACATTCAATAGTTTATTCACTTCCTAGGGAGGAAGTAGTGTTTTGTGGCTGTATAGGAGCTTTTTGATTGAGGATCCTGGGTTAGTAACACGTTAAGGTTGGATGAAGGGTTGAATGCAATAAATCACTTGTTAAAAAGCACATTCATTTATAGAGATTTTTACAACATACCTAAAAGGGGACAACAGAGGGATGGAGGAATAGGGTTCCAAAACAGTTGCCATCTACTGATATGGAGAGGCACAGGTCTTTCTGCAGTCTCCAGGGACAATGCTGCTCCTACAGAACATATGGCCCAGCCCTGCCCAAAACATCAGGTGACAGCATTCAACACTTCAAGCAGTATTCACGGCCTAAGCGCCTTCATTCACACAGCACCTGTGTTAATGAAGCCTAAATCAGAGTTTCTCAACTGAAGTTCCACAAGAAGTCATTAGGGATTGTGGTTTACAAAAAATATAAACGCCTTTATTTTGAATGTCCTCTTTGCTACTGGTGAGCATTGATTAAGCAGCTCCATTAGCAATCTCATTAAAGGTATTCCAGCCCTCTATGCGTACCTTCAAACTTTTTGAGATGACAAACGGGGACAACTTTCAGTACAAAATGTGCGGGCGAAGGACGCACTCCACCAGGTCCTAGTTATTTGAACCATTTTTATACAAACAATGATCGGGCAAAGTATATCTAATGTCAAGACTTTCTCTTCATTTGGATAGAGTAGAGGGTCAAAACCACTCTCAGCGTCTCATTGGGAAGATATGTCTTTGCGTCCTCTCCTGTAGACTCAACAGGAAGTAAGAATATATCTTTGCAATGTGAGGGTTATCCACTTTTGGACAGAACAGTTGCCATGGTAAGAAGCAGGGGCGGACTGACAACTCATGGGGCCCCTGGGCAATAGGGATCATGGGGCCCCTGTTTCCTTGCCCACACTCAAAGCACACCCAAAAAAGCCTATAAAAAGGGGAATTTCATGGGTCCCCCTACTGACCCGGGCAGTGCCCGAGTGCTCAAATGGTCAATCCGCCCCTGGTAAGAAGTGACCCAGTTGCCTCCAAAACAAGGGGGGGGAAACCCTCTATTCCTGTTTTGGTGGCAACTCAAACTTTTGGATTTACCACTCAGTTTCACTCCTGGTAACATTGGTGATCAGGACATGTAGAAAGAGTAAATCATCCTAATGGGGACCAAAACAACGATAAGAGCCCAACAGTGGTTCCAACCCCTCACCACTCCATCCAAATCTAAAAAAAAATTGTCTTAAGTTATACAAAGGCTTTATTTCACCACTACGTTCCCTTTATACTGGCTTTGAAAAATAACAAATGCAATAATGTATTTATTTAATACAGGTACTTATTTAGCGCTGTCAATTTACGTAGCAATCTACATATATATTGTACATTCACATCAGTCCCTAACCCTCAAGGGGTGTACAATCTAAGGTCCCTAACTTACATTCATACATACACATACTAGGGCCAATTTAGACAGGAGCCAATTAACCTACCAGCATGTCTTTGGAGTGTGGGAGGAAACCAGAGTACCCAGAGGAAACCCATGCAGGCACAGGGAGAACATGCAAACTCCAGGCAGGTGGTGCCGTGGCTAGGATTCGAACCCAAGACCGTAATACTGTCAGGCGGAATTTAGAGTTTATATGAAAGGTTTTGTGTACAGTAACATGTTGGTTAGCAGAATTATACAATTTTATAGAGATATAAACATCAGTCCAAAAAAAGGACAACTGAGAAGTAATGAGGGATAGAGAATTTAGCTACCAAAGAAAGACATTCCCTCCAAATGATGGACAGTTGGGTGCCATACTGTATGAAGGTGAGCGGTGAGCAGAAGGATATGTGGTTGAGGACATTTCCAGTTGTTCAGAAGATCGAGGAGGCCAGGGATGGTTGGTGAGCACTTTCCATGGAAGGGAAGCTGGTAGAGTCATGACACCAACCTCTGGCTCCTGAATTACCCTTCTCTAGTTTCCTCTTATGTACCCCGAACCAGGGGTGGACTGACAACTCATGGGGCCCCTGGGCAATAGGGGATCATGGGGCCCCTGTGTCCTTGCCCAAACTCAAAAAAGCCCATGAAAAAGGTACCAGGGGCATCTCATGGGGCCCCCTACTGACCCCGGGCCCTTGGGCAGTGCCAGAGTTTCCAAATGGTCAGTCTGCTCCTGCTGTGAACTGACTTCTGGTGGCCAACAAGTTCTACTGGTTGAGTAGAACATGAGAAGGAAGATTGTCTATAATATCACCTTTCATTTTAAAGCAGATGTAAACAAATTATAATTCACACTCCTCATTATAAAAATCAATTACATAAGAAAATGTGAAAAAAATACTGTTTTGGGAAGTGTTATATAGCAGTCACATGACTCTTATCCTCTGTTTCTTAAATATTATCTCCTGGCACAAAAACTTTAATGAAATATATTCCTCAACAGCCACAAATATTATAAACCTACTTTATGTGCACCAAATGCCTTTGTAAACAAGACAGTATCTTGTAAAAGTAGCGGTGACATCATCACTGTGCTGTACATTCTTCAGAGAGCAGAGCTGTGGGAGGGACCTAGCAGGCTCCACCCATTACAGACTGCCTATAGAAAACTACAGGAGGAGGCGGAGACAAGACCAGTCACCTTGCACAAGGAGAGAGAGCAGCAGTGAGCGGTCTTTATCACAGGAAGCTCCTGCACAGAGGGAAAGTCTCGCACTGCATTACTGCACAGATCTGGAAGAAATACACAAGGTACACCGAGGTTCAAGGGAGAATACACAGGACTCTTGTATACAGACAATATTTGCTTATCCCGGACCTCAGCTTTAATCCGATGGGCGGGGCTGTAGTAGGTGACAACCATCAAATTTATCCCCTGACTTGCTTTAGATAGGAGAGACGGTAGGTTTGATTTTCTAAAGGAATAGAGTAAGTTTACTTAGCTTAGTATATGTGGTAGAAATAGACTTTGCAAAGAATACCCAATTGTGTGCAAAAATTTTTTTAAAAACTTACAATTTAAAAAATTGTGCATTCCTGTGTTTTGCGCATAGAGCAACCAATTCATTTTAATGGGCTGCCCTGCATATGAGAAATACGGAAAATAAGTCCCTGACTCTTCCAAAAATGTACCACACTGAACCCCATAGTTCTTCGCATACACATTTGCAGATGCCATGGCGGTGCCTTTAAAGTGTCACTAAACCCAGGACCCTGCATTCACTATATCTGGTCTCCCAGGACCCTGCATTCACTATATCTCCTCTCCCCGGACCCTGCGTTCACTATATCTGGTCTCCCCGGACCCTGCATTCACTATATCTGATCTCCCCGGACCCTGCATCCACTATATCTAATCTCCCAGGACCCTGCATTCACTATATCCGGTCCCCCCGGACCCTGTATTCACTATATCTGGTCTCCCCGGACCCTGCATTCACTATATCTGGTCTCCCCGGACCCTGCATCCACTATATCTGGTCTCCCCGGACCCCGAATTCACTATATCTGGTCTCCCCGGACCCCGCATTCACTATATCTGATCTCCCACAGTACACAGAACATGGAAATTATATTATTTTAGTAAATATAAATTGCTAAATACCTTTTCTCATCAGAAGTATATAGCAATCTTGTGACTTCTATCAGTGTCCAGCAGAGCACTGGTTAAAGCTTGGAGGAGAAGTTTTCATCCTCCTCTGACTGTCCTTTGAGGCTACATGACCCTTGACCCTCTGTCTGGACAGCGCCGTTTGACCCTGTGCTGTACTCTCCCAAGAAAAAACAAAACTCTCTAGCAATACACACCAAACTGGGCATGTGCCACCAAGGCTCTGTTCTATGAGCAGATGGATTTGGGACAGCAGAAGAAGGGGAGGATCAGAGAAGACAGAATCAAACAACCTTTTTTACACAATGAAGAGGATTAACCCTTTAGGTCCCACAGTGAGTATAACAAGCATGCTTTACTGTATCTACAGACTGATTTTACTGTTGTGGGTTTAGTGACACTTTAATTAATGGTATGGCCACACATCTGCTAAATGACGTTTCTCTGTGTTGCAGGAAAAAGCACAATTTTGCTGGCATTTCTGACACGCAAATGTCTGAACCTGGCCTAATGAGCTGCTGCAATCATGATACATGGGAATGTGTTGAGTGGAAATACTCAAAGAAGCACATGTGCTCACTGTTGTACCTTTGAGGTGTGAACGGAGCCCTAACTCCCAGTTCACACTATATACCGCATATGAATCGCACAGGAACTGCACCTCATTCCTGTGCAAGTCACATGTGATTCAGTACGGTGTGATTTGCGCACATTCATTTTGAATGGGCGCAAATTGCACAGCATCGCACCAAAGACATGCATGCACCTTTTTTGGAGTTGCACTGCAACTGGATCACATGGTCATTTTGTACCATGCGATACGGTGCAGGCAAACGCACTCCGTTTGCAACCTGCATCTGATGTGTCATTCACTTTGTACTAACATCCGCAGCAGATCGCAAGGGCAGTGAGATTGGAATGTGGTGTGGGAAACGTGCATGGGTCACAGCGTTTCCCACACTTCATTAGTGTGAACCCAGAAAAAAAGCTACTGTTGTACATACCACGTACCATTGCCATTGGTATCTTTTACAGTAGACATTTGTGAAAAGACTTTTAGCCGTTAGATAAGGTAACGCACTTGAAATTGGGAATTAAAAGAAGAAATTAAAAATCAAAAAGATACCTAGAAGTAATCGGAGTGTAAAGAACAAGGAAATAAAAAGGAAAGATTCTGTAGAGAGGTAAGAGAGAAGAAAAAGGAGAAGAGGGGAAGAAGTTAGAAGGAAAGAGTATTAGAGAATCAAGGAGTAAAAGAAAAGAATAAGAGGAAAAGGGGTACATTTGAAGGGAGGGGGTGGGTAGAAGGGGGAAGGGAATAGATAAACTCATGTGGAAATGTGTGTTTTATGATGTTTGATATTTTGTATTATAAAACTAATAAAAGATATAACTAAAGAAAAGAAGAAATAAAAACTTCTAGCTACAGCATAAGGGCCGGTACACACCAAAGCACAGTATGGGAAAGGCACACTCCATGCGGTTTTCACTCACTGCCAGTGAACACGCTTGTGATCTGCATGCAGGTGCCAGTGTAATGTTAATGAACCCTCAGCCAATCACAGTGCCCCCCCCCAGCTTGCTGTGGAGTCTCTAGCCCTCCATGGTACTCCTCTACCTCCAACAGTGTCCCACAGTGCTTCCCAGCTCCCTACAGAAACTTCCTCCCCTACAGGGCCACTAAGTCTGTTGCAGAAGAATCCCCTAACAAACTCTACAACTCCCATCACCTCCCAACAGTGACACCCAACCCCATCCAGTGCCTTCCACCATTTCAATACATTTTGGATTCCCATGCTATTATTTTTTTTATTGTTGGGGCATCGGAGGATTTGGAAAAATCCCAATAAGGTCCTAGTGTACCTATTTTCAAGATTCTCTGCATGTCATATTTTCTGGCATGATGGCACTTTTTGCCATAATTAATTGAAAGAATTGTTTTACTCATCTTTCTGTGTGGGATTATTTGTCTATCACCTGGGCAATTCAAACTAAACGCAGGATGAAATATATCTAATATAATTAGAGAAGACCTTTAGTATAAACCACATGACAAAGCGATAAGTAGAGGCAGTGATATAAATGGCTAAATTGAGATCAAGGTCTTGATGTTTCCAAGCTTGATCAGGTCACCTTCCTCCACACAACCTTCCCTATTGGTCTTTTAAAGTGATGGATGGGTCCACTAACCAACATGGAGGCTCCTGGATTGGGGCCAATGTAGACTTTCGTAGGAAAAATACAAATTTACAGATACATTAATTTTTTTATTTTCTCCAGTAGGAGAGAGCAAAACTGAGAGTTTTTATTCACCAAAAATTTCTGCAGTTTGTCAAAATGCTTTAGAGTCAACGGGGAAAACAAAATAAAGGCTAAGTTCAAATTAAAAAAAAAATGCAGTCTAGGGGGTCCCGGTGTGTTAACAGCCTTATGTACACTGTTCCACTAGACCAGGAGGACATCTCCAATGACTTCTAGAAGGAACTCCCAATACGATTATTAGCCCATTCTGCCCAAGTCCTGGAACATTCTGACTATTGGGAGCTCCTGTCCATCCCAAGCGTTCTAAAACCACACATGAACACTATGCTCTACCTTAGTCTCTGCTGGCACAGGGTGAGGAAGAAGGCACGGTCCTGGAACGTGATCAGCTCATTGAGACTTTTTCTGGAAGGCTTTGGGAACCATATTGCATTATTGCACAGCATTCTTTACACTGAGGCCCCAAGACTGCACAGTCTATTTACTTTAAGAACTTAAAGGTGTTTTTGGTGGATTTCAAGAGTGAAATTGGCTTTAAATGGCTTCTGGTTAGGAAAGCTCCTTTCTACTACCCTAGTCTTGTTCTTGTGCCAAAACATCTCTGCATTAGTCTCATTATTTTATTTTTTTCATGAAAACGCAAAATATAATAAACTACCCAAACCACACCAACCCACCCCCCAAAAAAGAGAAAAAAGAGTGGATTTTGTTAGAAAAATTTTTGCTGAGGGGCAAAACTGAGTGTTTGAGCTTCAGTGAAATTTTGCCAAAACCCGGTAATACGCAGTGCAACTCATTAAGCCTTACCAGAGACACAATTCAAATAAAAATCCCGAAAACAAAAAAGAAAAGACACGTGGGAAGGATCTATTTTTTTTTTCCTTTTTAATTTTCTGTTGTGTAATGTTGTTTCCCTTTAAGCTTTCTATGTTCATACGTTATTTCCTCAGTCATCCCTGACACCTTGATTGGCAATATACATGAGCCGTTAATATTGCTAGCTTCAGTCACCCGTTTGATGTATAAATTATTGTGTTCTAGGCCTTCCCAAGGTATACGGAGGTGGTGGCTTTGAAATGTCGCTCTGGTGACACATTATGGGGAAAGGAGGAGCTGTCCCTTGACAAGCTTTGAAGTTGGGGATTTGGGACTTGACAGCACTCCATTGATCTTCTCAGTTCCAAGCACTCAACTAAAAGAGCGATCTCCTTAGAAGAGCTGTGTACATATAGAGGCCAGAATATATGTCTATGTATCTTCACATGTTTTATCGTCCCCCCACAGGCCCTTTCTACTACTGTTAGTCTATTTTCAAACAGTAATGATAGTGTGTTAATTGTGGTAGCCAATAATATTTAAGATTCAAGCTTACAGGCGCTGGATCAGCGAAGAAATGATCTCTGATTGGTTGCCTATGACACATGATCATTGCACTTTAGCACCACAAAGGAAAAGATGGATCAACTGATCCTGTGCTAACATCTCAGTGCATGTTGATCTCAGCTCTATATTGAACTTCAGGAGCAGGTATGAGCTTGAGGTTCAATCTGAACAAAAGTCCAGACTGGAATTTGGTTGTTGGGGCATACTGATGAAGGATCACCCGATCAGTGGGCAGGGGTGTATTTACCGCAAGGCAAACAAGGTATTTGCATAGGGTGGCATTTTTCAGGGGGGCAGCAGCATTATTCAGGGGTGCAGCGCCACCCCCCCGAAAGAAGGAATGGAAGAAAGGAAACGTGCAGCATGGGGACCAGGTGGGATCTGAGAGAGGCTACGGGCTTCTTGATGGTGTATGCAGAGCCTGACTCTCATTTCCAGGGATGTCCGGAGCTGTGAAGGTGAGTGTCTTCTCTCTATTGCCGGGGTGGGGGGGTTACCAGTGTATGGGGGGTGGTGGTAGTGGAAGGCTCTTTTGGGTGGGAGGCGTGGCTGGGGTGTTGTTGGTCAATGTCAGGCTCTCTTCATGCAGGAGGGGAGTTTTGGTCAGTGTCAGGGTCTCTCCGTTGTGGTGGTGTGGAGGAGCCGATTTTTGTATTGCCTAGGGCAGCACGAAACCTAAATACACCACTGTCAATGGGAGCTGAAAATCATGCATAAAAGCATTATTACTTCCACCACCAGCTTTCCACTGTCAATGGTTGTCAAAGACACCGGGTGCAGACACTGCCAAGTCCTTAGCAACCAGTGATGTCATTGGCCCCATTCACTTACATGCTGTCAATCTCTGGCCATGATATCAAAAGAGCTAGGGATAGCTACATTTTAAAAAACACTGCACAGGGGTTTCCCCACAATTCATACCAGGCCCTTCAGGTCAAGGAGTGCCCAGTGCAAAAAAAAGTTTAAAAAATGGTTTTCGGGCCCCTCCCAAATCCTATACTAGACCCCTCCCCCAGGCATGTTATTTAATGGAGTTTTGCATTTTTAATGTTTCACTTTAAGCATTGCTAATATCTCCTAGCCAAATGGTTTTTTGTGCTTTGGTATATGTCCTGCCGCCCATGCCATTTGTTTGGCATTCTCTTGCCTTTTAGCTTGGAAAATAGCCAGAGCTGTTTTTCATCATTTGGCACACATTGACTTCAGTTGGGTTTGTTTTTACCATCCGAACTTTAGTCATGTTCACCGAACCCTGCTTGAACCGAACCCAGGTATATTCAGCTCAATTCAAGAGTTTTGGTGCAAATGTTGGAGCAGAACTTTGCCATTAGGAATTTACAAGTTAAGTGTAGCTCCTCATATAGCTACTGCTGGTTAAATTTAGTTTTTGGCCTCCCTGTAATTAGGGAGAGCAATATTTGATTAGTTAGGTCTTCTCTGGCTCTGTAGGTATGGGCTCAATTACTTCTCCCTGTCTACCAGGGGATCCTGAAACAGCCTGCATGTTAATATCCCCCCAGCCAATCCCTGGTCAATATAGCAGGTGACCAGCAGGGGGCTGAGGGGGATATAAATGGACAAGAGTCTACAGCAGAACTGTCTTGTTCCTGGGGGAGTAAAATGCAGCCTGAGGGCTGTGGCATTCCTGGGAAATCTACCTGGAACTGCAACCACCTTTATTGGGGTCCCGGCTCTTGCTTGGCTGGGGGACCTCTGTTCTACCCTCACAGAGCATTGCACTCACAGAAAGCCTCCTAGTGAGCCAGGACACAGACAATTGGAGTACAGAAGTTGACTTACCTTGCAAGTGACTGCAAAGAGATCAGGAAACAGTGAGTACCAGCCTTCTGGAGTTAGAGACTTTCCTTAGCTAGTGCAGAGTTACCATAATGTCCCCATATTTCAAGTTTACAGTTACTGGAGTATCCCTAGGCTCGCCCTCATCCGATTCAAGTTCTACCACCCCCCTCCCCCCCAAAAAAAAGAGCTACACATCTTCTTTACTGAGTCAAGTTTGTGGAAATGTCATGTGAAATGAAATAAACCCACGCCAAAAACCTAATAAATTGATAAATAAATGCTGCTGCTCATAGGTGGAGAAAACATTGACTATAAATATGACCAAGCCACAGAGCAAAAAAAATTATATAAAATATTACATAATAAATTCCATCTAGTGAAACAAATATGTAAAAATATAAAATATATAAAAAAAATTATGTATGAAATAAAGTCCAAAGTCCCAAATCAATTGTGGAAAGAATGCGCTCCAATCAGAAAACAGTGCTCAAAAAACTCCAACGTGTCCACACCATCCGTGACTTCCAATCTGGCCCTCACCAAATGGAATGGACTCTTAGCTGGTTTGGTCATATTTATTGGAAATGTCATGTGCCTATCAGGGAATGGAACCCGGGATACAACATCCAGACTGATCCCATCTGTGTGCTACATAAGTAAAGGAAATGGAATGGGGTTAATCTACTTTTAGGGGTTAGGTTAAAGTAGTACAATACCATTAGCATGTAGCTATGCTCGTGTTGGTTCTGACATACTATTACTAATGATAATACTAATGACCCTAATTTAAAGTGGAACTGCACTGCATCTGAGCACCACAAACCAAAAATACTATTTTATTCATTGTTAACAGTCATAGCAAACTCCCCCTTCCATCCATGTCTCCATGCTTTATTTTGCTGAGAATTTATTTGAAAAACATCCCCTGGCATTTCTGGCAGTGGCCATCTTGAGTAAGGGCAGGTGAATCATGTAGCATTTACTTCCTGGAATCCATCTGCCCTTAGCTCAGACATTGGCTCTCCTGCTGAAGGCTCCTGGGATGTACGACATCGCTTTGCATGGAAATCAGGAAGGAACTGCATAAATACATTACAGGTTTATTTTATTATAGGTAACACTGACACTTGGGGAAACTGACTTACAATACAGTGATCAGTTCTAATAAAAAGCACTGACACTGTACTAGTGGCACTGGGCAGGAAGGGGTTAACATGTGGGGCGATCAAAGGGTTAACTGTGTGATGTGTCTTGCACAGCCATACAAAGCAGTGTGCAGGACTGACAGAAGAGAGAACTGTATTGTTTACATACAGTTCTCTCCCTCCATCGGTATTGCTCCTCGATTACTGGGTGCCAGCGAGGCCGGGTGACAGCTGAGGCCGCAAATCGCGGCGCAGGGTAGGGCGCACGCCCGCTACCCAGAGATGCGAAATCATGTATATATATATATGATTTTGTGCATCCCTGCAGCAGTATATCTGCTATAGGGTGGCGGGAAAGCGGTTAACCTACCAGCATTTCTATGGAGTGTGGGAGGAAACCCACACAGGCAGAACCTGCAAACTCCAGGCAGGTGGTGCTGTGGTTGGGATTTGCACTGACAACCCTAAGGCTACCAGGTGGAGGTGCTAACCACTGTGCTGCCCCAAGTTGTGGCATTACATTTTTGCAGCATGTTCCATTTTCACCCAACACACAACACAATGAATTTGTGTAAATTAGGCCTATACCAAACTATAGGTTTCAGCTTGAATTTACATAGGGTCTGCTTTAAGCAACACAGCCAATGGATGTGGTGGACGTACAAAATTAGACATTTAGAAGCAGGCACCATTAGGTTTCCATTAACATTCAAGGGTTCCCCCCTACCACCAGAGGCCCCAAAATACATAAGCAACTTCCCCCTGCCCACATGTGTCAATACTGATGCCTGGTGATTTTCTGTTCAGGAATTGAGCAGTGAGTTGTTGGAGGCAGGGTGGAGAGCCACATGTTCCCGCATACCCCAAAGTACAGGAATTTTTATCGACATCAGCTTTCTAAATCTGGCAATACACTAGTAGAGTTTTGAAGGAACGTTCATATTCGCAGTAATATTTCTGCGAACATTTGTACAAAAATTCTTTGTAAATTTGATCACTGGCCAATTGTCATTGAAAATTATTTAAAAATGTTGTTTGCTTTTAACGTTCAATTTTGGAATGAATGAATTTCTAGCACTGAATGCAGTTTTCATTTGGGAAATTACATTCTTTCCAAAGTTATCCCTTTGACCCATCTTCAGCCAGATAAACTCAAAATTTCTGAGCAGCTTTTAATTTTCTGAAAATTGAAACCTTCATAAAAAAATCTAGCCACCAGGTAACAGTGGTGGGACCCGAGGACTGGTCTCTCAAGTACCCAGCCCTTCATAATAGGGAGGTAGCGGGAGTGTTAAGTGTTCTCCCAAACCTAGCAGAGGAGGAGTGAAGAGAAGGGGAATAAAATCTGCCTAAGGTGCCTCCTATACAGTAACTTGTTTCAATATTAGCAAAATACAAGTTTGCTTTAAGGGCTAATTCAAAGGTTAAAGTGTATGAAAACCCCCAGCAATGTTGGGATTGCTCCTCTTTGGTTGGTTCATCACAACATTGAAAACATTTTGCTATATCTATTTCATAAGTTAAAATAAATAACTATTGATTCTGCCATAAATCCAGTGTACGTGAAACAAGGAGTCTTGTCAACTCTGCCCAGGTCACCTCTGTGGACTACAGAACCCCTCCCCTAGGTATCAGAGAAGAGAAGGGAAGGAGGGGGAGCGGTCTGTAGTATTGTTCTAAGTTGAAAAGGCTGCTCTTCCAAAGGTACAGTATAGTGAGTGTGTATTGTCATCCTAGGACAGGACGGGTGTTCCTGACAGATTTAAAAGGTGAAGAAAAGAGAAAAGGCCACATTTAAGGTAAGCTATTGGTAAGCTGAAATATATGACATTTTTTCTTTGGGTTAGAATCACTTTAAGTTAACATTGGTAGCCTGGGATAGTGGAAGGTTAAGTGTGAGGGTAAAGCCAGCCATAGATGGTTCAAATCTCAGCCAGTTTGGCAGGGACCAGTCGAGATTTAATCGATGTATCTGCAGGCTGATTATACCCAAGTCAATCCATCAATTGATGCTGGATGTTGGATTTCTAGCATGCAATTATTGCCAGCAGCTATTACCACTAGCATTAACCAATGTGTTCTCCCAGCAGGGAAGGCTCTCCCTGCCAGGAGAACACAATAGCTCCATGGGTGGGATTCCCAGTTAACACTGATGGGGGAATCAAGTGATTGTCTTTCCTGGGACCAGGGGTTGCAGGAAAGAAAATCACATCACCTGCCTAAGTCCAAAGGCTGGGTTAAAGGAGACATATACTGAGAGAGATGTAGGGTGATTTACCATGGGGAGGCAATAGGAGGCCTGAAGATCTGCTACCCTACCCATTTTTCATGTAGAATGTTCTAATATTTCTTTCCAAGTAGGGGGTGCTTACTCATCACAGAAATAATGCCCACCCTCTGTCCAGTAGTGGCAATTCTCCAACCATTGTTCCCAACCAGGGGCGGACTGACAATAGGGGATCATGGGGCCCCTGTGTCCTTGCCCAAACTCAAAAAAGCCTATGAAAAAAGGTACCAGGGGCATCTCATGGGGCCCCCTACTGACCCCGGGCCCTCGGACAGTGCCCGAGTTTCCAAATAGTCAGTCCGCCCCTGCTCTTAACATAACAATAACAATTGTTTAGCTGTCTCTTGATAAATACTTGAGTCACTGACCAGGAACATGCATGTGGATTACAAATTCAGAATGAAGTCAACATTTTTGATATGCAAGATTGATCAGAGTTAGTGTCTTAAAACCACTGGAATGGTATCAATTCAGAAGGAGGGGTCAGCATGGGCAGCCTCCATAATCTCTCAGCACAGATTTACTATATGGATAGGGGTCAAGGGATGTGGGTCAACACCTACAAAACATACAAACTATGTGCAGGTGGTGTGCATGCCAAGTGGAATCCAACCCAGAGCTGCAAAGCAAGCGTACTGACCACTTAGCCCCGTAAAAGAGCCAAGTGGTCACCATAGTCACCATAGATGGGTCACCATCAACTGTCAATCTGCAGCACATGAAGGATACTATATCTAAAAATAAGGAACTCCATCTAAAAATAACAAATTAAAAATACTAAGTTAAAAATAAATAGTCCATTAAAAAATAAAAATGAAACCAAATTTTATTGTGATATCCACCTTCAGTTCAGTGATTCCACCCACTGTACTTATTTTCTACCTTAATCTGATAGTCCTTTAAAAAATAAAATGAACCCAAATTGGCTGTGATATTCATCTGCAGTTCAGCGGTTTTCCCCTGTGTACTCATTTTCTTCCTTACTCTGATGGACTACATCATTCAACCCACTTCCTCTGAGACCAGGTCATCCTGGACCTTCCCCTAGCATGTGATTGAACAGTGATAGGAGAAACTGCTGACATTCTCATTTTTCTGCTCTCTCCTTTTATCACCATGCTTCTTGTCAGCAAATGAACTGATTGGCTCCTTATGTTGCTCCTTCGTCTTACACTCCAGGCCTGCTGTATAGGCAGGGGTGTATTTACCGCAAGGCAAACAAGGCATTTGCCTAGGGCAACATTTTTTGCACCCCCGTGCCCCCATGATCACATGCACACACATGTGAGGTACTGCCATGAATGTCAGAGTGAGAGTACAAATTCTAGCACCCGACCTGTGTAACTCTAAACTGGTAACTTGTAAAGGCTTTTAAAATGCTGCCTATGGAGATTTTTAGGTACCATAATTTGGCACTGAATGGCATACCGTGGCTGGCGTGGGACAAATTCAGATGGTGGGGTGCGCCGATTTTAGTCTTGGGGGGACGACCCAATTTTAGTCTTGCCTAGGGCAGCACAAAACCAAAATACATCGCTGCTTACAGTGCTGCATTAATGTGTGTCTTTTATATCAGCCTAGAGTTCCCCATCAAAGCATTTGAAAGCTCATATAATGTTGCTGAGTCTAGGTGTGTGAGGAGCGATGGTGGCCTTGTTGGTTGTGAGCAGGGGCGGACTGACCATTTGGGAACTCAGGCACTGCCCGAGGGCCCAGGGTCAGTAGGCTGCCCCATGAGATGCCCCTGGTACCTTTTTCATAGGCTTTTTAGAGTCTGGGCAAGGACACAGGGGCCCCATGATCCCCTATTGCCCGGGAGCCCCATGAGTTGTCAGTCCGCCCCTGGTTATGAGACATAGTAACAGATTGCTGACATCTGATAAGTGATTGATGATCGTTGGTTGTTGTGTGGGAAGTCGGACTTTTGCACACTGTTCTTTGCTATGCTATGAGTTAGCCATTACAGATAACGGTTATTGTTAAAGCCTTAAGCTGGCCATACAGTATACAATTTTCTTTGCAATTTCCTTTAGATTTACCTTCAACCAGGGGTGGACTGACAACTCATGGGGCCCCGGGCAATAGGGGATCATGGGGCCCCTGTGTCCTTGCCCAAACTCAAAAAAGCCTTTGAAATTGGTACCAGGGGCATCTCATGGGGCCCCCTACTGACCCCGGGCTCTCGGGCAGTGCCCGAGTTTCCAAATGGTCAGTCCGCCCCTGTCTTCAACTCTGTATTGCAAGGACCTGCCTGATTGGATACAAATTAAAACTGTTTTTTGTTGTTGAGGTTTGACCTCATATTACCTCATATGATATGGTTCTGGTAAATCTAAAGGAAAATTGTAAACTTCTAAAAAAAATTGTAAATTGTAAAAAAAAATAAAAAATAAAATGCTGTTTTCCAAGCCAGCCTTGGACCAAAAAAGGGATAATCATCTTTTCCAGGATGCAGTGACATCAGGCTCAATTCGCAAAGCTTTATACACAAATAAGGACTTTGATTTACGGCCATGTGACTGAAATTTTCAAATCTCATTGGACTCATTGGTCAGTTTAAAAAAAATAAAGATCCTTATTTTGGTGTGTTAGTTTTGTGAGTTGAGCCTATAGTGCCGGCAGTCGGCTAAAACAGATGACAACGATTTTATACTTGCATGATTTTCCCAATCAATAACATTTAAGAAGTGTATGGCTTTGTAACATTCTTTTCTATTCTGGGAATGAACCAATCTGCAAAGTATCAACTGGATTTAAATGAGTTGTGTGTACCATTGTGTATAATAGCTATCCTCCATATAAGGCCTCTTGACTGTAAGACATAGGGGTAGATATACTAAAACTGGAGCACTCAGACTCTGGAGCAGCTGTGCATGGCAGCCAATCAGCTTCTAATTTCCACTTGTTCAATTAAGCTTTGGAAATAAAATCTGGAAGCTGATTGGTTTTTATACAGAAGTGCACCTGATTTTGCACTTTCCAGCTTTAGTAAATAAACCCCATACACTATATTGCCAAATGTATTGGGACACCCTCCAAATCATTGGATTCAGGTGTTCCAATCACCTCCATAGCCACAGGTGTATACAATCAAGCCCCTAGGCATGCAGACTGCTTCTACAAACATTTGTGAAAGAATGTGTCGCTCTCAGGAGCTCAGTGAATTCAAGCGTGGTCCCGTGATAGGTTGCCACCTGTGCAATAAGTCCATCCGAGACATTTCCTGGCTACTAAATATTCCACGCTCAACTGTTAGTGGGATTATAACAAAGTGGAAGCAACTGGGAACAACAGCAACTCAGCCACCAAGTGGTAGACCACGTCACATGACAGAGCGGGGTCAGTGCATGCTGAAGCGCACAGTGCGCAGAAGTCGCCAACCATCTGCAGAGTCAATAGCTAAAGACCTCCAAACTTGGTGTAGCCTTCAGATTAGCACATAAGAGAGCTTCATGGAATTGGTTTCCATGGCCGAGCAGCTGCATCCAAGACTTACATCACCAAGTGCAATGCAAAGCGTCAGATGCGGTGGTGTAAAGCATGTTGCCACTGGACTCTAGATCAGTGGAGACGTGTCCTCTGGAGTAACCAATCTCGCTTCTCTGTTTGGCAATCTGATGGACGTGTCTGGGTTGGGCAGTTGCCAGGAGAACGGTACTTGCCTGACTGCATTGTGCCAAGTGTAAAGTTTGGTGGAGGGGGGATTATGGTATGGGGTTGTTTTTCAGGGGTTGGGCTTGGCCCTCTAGTTCCAGTGAAGGGAACTCTTAAGGCATCAGCATACCAAGACATTTTGAACAATTTCTTGCTCCCACCTTTGTGGGATCATTTTGGGGAGGGCCCCTTCCTGTTCCAACATGACTGAGCACCAGTGCACAAAGCAAGGTCCATAAAGACATGGATGAGTGAGTTTGGGGTGGAGGAACTTGACTGTCCTGCACAGAGTCCTGACCTCAACCCCATAGAACACCTTTGGGATGAATTAGAGCGGAGACTGCGAGCCAGGCCTCCTCCCCCGACATCAGTGCCTGACCTCACAAATGTGCTTCTGGAAGAATGGTCCAACCTTCCCATAGACACCCTCCTAAACCTTGTGGATGGCCTTCCCAGAAGAGTTGAAGCTGTTATAGCTGCAAAGGGCGGGCCAACTCAATATTGAACCCTACGGACTAAGACTGGGGGGCCATTAAAGTTCATGTGCGTGAAAAATGCTTTTTAGGGATGCGCTACAACACATGTCCTTCAGCAATGAGTGGCACCACAGCGCACCAACACGCATAATGGGATGGCCTTCCCAGAAGAGTTGAAGCTGTTATAGCTGCAAAGGGCGGGCCAACTCAATATTGAACCATACGGACTAAGACTGGGATGCCATTAAAGTTCATGTGCGTGAAAAAGGCAGGCCGACCAATAATTTTGGTAATATAATGTATCATTGGCTGCGTAGGTCAAATTATGTTGCGAGTCAAAGTGCGCTGCGTTAAGGCTGGCCATTTATTTGAATGAAATAATGTATAAAACACACCCAAAAGACACTTGTACCATTTGTTGCAGCTCACCCTAATGCTTTTTAGGGATGCGCTACAACACATGTCCTTCAGCAATGAGTGGCACCACAGCGCACCAACACGCATAATGCATGTTACTGTGGTAACAGGTGCATCACCGCAATGTAACAATGTGCATCTGGCCTCATGTTGTTTAAACTAGCTGTATCAATAAATGTATTATAAAATGTCCTCATTCTAATAAAATGTTACTAAAATACTTCTCCACCTTTCCACTTCAATGAACTGGAAAATATCAGAGCCATCAGAATTTATATTTAAAGCCATACTCTATGAAAAAATGTAATCTGGACATTTATTAAAGCACAACTAAATTTTCAGCTAAATACATTCCAGGTGCATCAAAACAGATGTGCAATGTTCTAGGGTTTGCTTCTGTTACAAAGCAGCCACTGCCTGAGTAGAGAGGCCTGTCCCCTGGCAGCATGCTGTAATGAAGGACTTTTGATCACTGTGTGGAAGCAGTAGTCTCTCTATAGCAAGGATCTCCAAACTTTCTAAACAGAGGGCCAGATACTGTCCTTCAGGATTTAAGGGGGGGGGGGACAGACTGTGGCCAGTGGGAATATAAAATGCCCCATCATTGGTTTTATTAGGAGGAATAGTGCCCTATCCATGGTGTCAGTGGGAGGAATAGTTCCCAATAAATGTCAGTTGGAGAATTAGTGCCCCAAGGGCCAGATAAAGGCAAGCAAAGGGACGCAGCTGGCCCTTGGGTCCACTGCTCTACAGAGGCCAGACACATCATCTGCTGAGTCAGAACTAGAGCTATCCAATCAGAAAGGCTCCCACTTCCTGAGCCAGTGGAAGCTCTACTGGTTTGCACATTGCTGTATAACAACAGATGGAACATCATAACAGAATGAGAGAAAAGAGCAATCACCTTATCAGGCCACAGTAATGACGTAGCAGTTAGCAGGAGGAACCACAGCTCCTGGCAGAGGACCAGGCATATGACACACAAGGAAGTGTCAGCTGTGCCCATAGCTCTGCCAGAGAATGCAGAGAATGAAGATTGGACTCACCAAGGAAGTATTCAATCTTCATATACAGGGTTCTTCTGCCTCAAATTTGTAGTAACAGGGTTGCTTTCAAGGACAACTGCCAACTTGGTTACATACTTACTTACCTTCCTCCTTGATCTAGGGATGCTCTTTGTGTGGCCTTCTTGGCACAGCACAGCCTTTCCTCCAAAACCATCACTATTGGGACCTCTTAGTGTGCATGCCTGCCACTGCTCAATTTATTCCTATAGGAGAGCCGCATTAAGGTGGCCTCCAATGATCCAATGATCTCATAGGAATGGATTGAAAGAGGATCCGATGGGAAGTTTTTGCAGGAAAGGCTGTGAGGCAACAGGCAGAGTTGTAAAGTGAAGACCACTGGATTTTGGAGGATGGAAAGTATCAGGAAGTTGCACCTGGGGAAGGAGGGGGGACTTTATAAAAAATGGCCCCATTAAGGGTGGCCTCCAATGGTCCAATGATTCCATAGGAATGGATTGAAAAAGGACCCAATGGGAAGATTTTGGAGGAAAGGCTGTGAGGCAACAGGCAGGGCTGTAAAGGGAAGATCACTGGATTTGGGAGGATGGAAAGTATGTATTGGGGAGGTACACTTGGGGAAGGGGGGGGCTTTATAAAAAGGACAACTACAGTTGTTCTTTAAAGCTGAATGCCGGTTAAAATTTGAAACTACCTTGCATTGTGGCTTTCCTCATAACATAAGGGTTGTTTTTGTCTAGGGTACTGTTAAAACCGGTTTTACTTACTAACGCATTGCCGGTAGCGCTCTCCTCTTCACTCCAACTCTCCTGGTTGCAGGCCCTTGGTGCTCTCACTTACAATGTAGGACTGCTGGTCCTGCTTTGTATTTGATGATGTAAGAGTACGATCAATGGGTGGAGAAGCTTCAGGGAACCAGTTGCACTAGAGGAGGAAGCCAGGGATGAGGACAGCAAAACTGCATTTAGATCTACTCAAGACAAAAACGCAGATTTTAACTTTTGTAGTGCTGGGTGTCCCCACTACAAGGGTAGTTTTGAATGTTTCCCTTTAGGATTAAGGAAGGGTGTCTCCTAGTGGGAACCTGTTACAAGAAAACAAACTGACTTGTTTTAAAATATGCATTTATCCGCCATCTTGTTCCTGGCTTTATGATATCAGAAGTCGATGGCCTGGACATAGTAGGAAGCATTAGAGATCAGCCTTCACTAAGGTGTTTGGACCCTGAAATGCGTTGGTATTATTCTGCTATGAATCAATTTTATTATTAAATTACCTTGGACTGTTGAATGTTTGTTTGGCACTGGATTGTATGTATCTGAAATCACTGGCCACATGACTGCTACAGGTTATTGATTCTCTACGCCAGTGGTTTTCAACCCTTATGGGACCAGGGCCTGGTAATTTTCTTCCAAAACATTCCATGCCTCAACAGTAAGGGTTCATATACTTCTTTAGCATGAACAGGCATTATGACGAGCGTTAACATGCATTGCCTAAAAGCATCCAATTCAAACCTTAATGACTGCCAATGCATTCTAATGTGCCTTAATGTGGAATTATACTCACCGCACCTCCAGTGCTGTGATCTCCCAAAGCTCCCCTCCACCTGCTAACATCTTCAGCCAGGTGGTTTCTGGTATTGAACCCTGCCCGTTTCCATTGGCCGGGCCAAGATGACATCACTCCCGCACAAGTGTGGGAGTTCAGCCATTTCAGCATTGCCACTGGCCAGGTAAGTAACTTTAATGCATGTCTTTTCTGCATTAAAAATCCTGCCTGTTCAGAATTTTTTTTTTTTTTTAAAGTAAAGTTCCACTTTAAATCTTTATAATGCTAAGCACTACCATGTTACCCCTTGTAATGCAATACACTGCCATGTTAACCCTTATACAGCAATGCACTTCTATGCTACTCATTGTAATGCAATGCACTACCATGTTACCCCTTGTAAAGCAATGCACCACCATGTCACCCCTTGTAAAGCAATGCACCACCATGTCACCCCTTGTAAAGCAATGCACCACCATGCTACCCCTTGTAAAGCAATGCACTACCATGTTACCCCTTGTAATGCAATGCACTACCATGTTACCCCTTGTAATGCAATGCACTACCATGTTACCCCTTGTAAAGCAATGCACCACCATGTCACCCCTTGTAATGCAATGCACCACCATGTCACCCCTTGTAAAGCAATGCACCACCATGTCACCCCTTGTAAAGCAATG
This sequence comes from Staurois parvus, assembly GCF_062004578.1. NCBI lineage: Eukaryota > Metazoa > Chordata > Amphibia > Anura > Ranidae > Staurois > Staurois parvus. Next base: position 7,587,668 of record NW_028317980.1, on the reverse strand, counting down.
CACCACCATGTCACCCCTTGTAAAGCAATGCACCACCATGTCACCCCTTGTAAAGCAATGCACCACCATGTCACCCCTTGTAAAGCAATGCACCGCCATGTTACCCTTGTAAAGCAATGCACTACCATGTTACCCCTTGTAAAGCAATGCACTACCATGCTACCCCTTGTAAAGCAATGCACTACCATGTTACCCCTAATAAAGCAATGCACTACTATGTTACCCCGTGTAATGCAATGGACTACCAGGTTAACCCTTGTAATGCAATGCACTACCACGTTTTCCCTTATAAATCAATGCACTGCTATGTTACCCCTTATAAATCAATGCTATAATATGTTACCCCTTATAAATCAATGCACTAATATGTTACCCCTTATAAATCAATGCACTAATATGTTACCCCTTATAAATCAATGCACTGCTATGTTACCCCTTATAAATCAATGCACTAATATGTTACCCCTTATAAACCAATGCACTAATATGTTACCCCTTATAAACCAATGCACTAATATGTTACCCCTTATAAACCAATGCACTAATATGTTACCCCTTATAAATCAATGCACTAATATGTTACCCCTTATAAATCAATGCACTAATATGTTACCCCTTATAAATCAATGCACTAATATGTTACCCCTTATAAATCAATGCACTAATATGTTACCCCTTGTAATGTAATGCAATGCACTACCACATGTTGCCATGTTCACTACAATACAGCTTTCTAGGCAATGAAGCCAGCAACAGGTAAGAGCCCTGGAACCTGTACTTTTAAAAACAAGTCAGCAATAGCAGTTCCCAGATTGTAAAGCACACAGGTCCCTTTTCTTTTTATTGTTCCATGTACAGAAGCAAGAAGAGACTAAGGGCAGGCTTATGTATTTTGTTCCAAATATAACATTTGCCATTCTTCCTTCATTTGTACAACAGAGTGTCCCATTATACCTCTTATTCCCTCAAGAGCTGCAAAATGACTGGAAATGCATTTCAAATGAGCTGACAAATAATTATATGGGACTGGACGGCCATCCTACCACCCCCTCTAGTGAAGCGGTGTTTAAAAGGCTCATCAGCCATGGCCCTTTGCCACCTCGAAGACCCATGGGACATGCTCTATCTGTTGGTAAAAAGTAATTCAATCACTGAGATTGCAACGGTAGAAAGTATTAATCTGAGAACGATCTTCTGAGGCGCTCTCTGGAGACTTCACCGAGCTGCCACAAGCGAAGAATACTCAATGAGCCAACGGCTGCCAACATCAAATGAAGACATTATTTTACAATTAGAGAAAACCGCAGACGAGCCTGACCCTGAAGATGAAAATTGTGTTAAACGTCAATTATTGATGTGGTGAAAATTTCAGTTATTAATAAGATCTTTGAATTTATTCATAAGCTGTCCAGAGACCGCAAATCGCCATGGCGACCGCAGGATCTGCCCATGGTTGTATCGATTGCCTGTTCCAGCCTCAGTTTTAATTTGTGATTCCTGTTTTGGATGCTTGTCAGTTAATTTCTTATTTTTTTAGTGCACCGTGCTGGAAAATTTCTGCAGCCGGTGTCAGCCGATTTCTGCATTTGTGTCAGCCAATGGCTACTCTTTGTTTATTAAGATCGTTGAATTTTTGGCATATTTGGGTTTAGCCAACAAGGCAAAGAGCACTGATGGTTCTAAGAGCCTAAATGCATAAAATGCAGTGAAAAGATCAGTTCTGATTGGTTCTTACCGGTTATTGCACTGCACATCCTCACTGCCCTTCGCACTGCCACAATGAATAAGCCTGCCAGCTTAGTGCATGGTAACAAAGTCGTGTTTTCTCCCTTTTGTGATTTTTGGTAGCATTGTGATCAGCTAGAGCATGCATGGAGTGACTGATCCTAATTATAGTATCAATGGCAGACTAATTCTCAGCACGCTGGAAATTTAGTGCACGGAAGAGTACTTTCACGACACCCATACAAATGTGAAATGAAACCAGTCAAGAAGAAATGTAATGGCTACATGGCAGTCTCTACAAGAGCATCACAAAGACCCATGAGCAATCCAAGCCCCAATTCACAATTCCCTTTTTTTTTTTTTTTTTTTTTACAATACAACCAATACCAACTGTCCTAGATAATGATTTGACTGTATATACGTTCAAAGAGATGATCAGAACGCAATGATTGTATAGTTGATTGGACAAGCTGACATTTTTGGGTGTCTTGAAGAATTTGTTAAAACACAGACATCTAGTAGTAGTTGGTCACATTCAACCGGACTTGTTCTGTAATGTTGAAGACGGTTCGTAGCTTCTCCAAGCCACTTCTTCAAATCACAGAGGCTCATCCAGTGTTAAAGAAGATAACTCATTATTATGCAAAAGTGTCTGACTGTAATTGGGTTTCATTAAAAAAAAAAAAAGGAAAGTCTTCGACCTTATGACCGAACGACAGCTTCTTCTGTGTATTCTTCTATTTAAATAAACAGCTGAGCACAAGTTGCTGTCTCAGCCGAACGGCACTGATTCTTTTTTTCCTTCTGGTAGGGAACAATGAACGAATCCTTGCAAGCAGTCTAAGAACAAGTGCATCGAAGACTTGATGAAAAAAACAAGAATAAGTCAGCCTGATCAGCAGACCCCTTAGTGTCAATGGATCTCCGGCTGGAGGGAACCATTCACAAACCCTCCACTTACAAGCCCAGGGTCTTTTGTTCGCCTGATACATAATGAATGTGAACAGCTGTTGACAACAAAAGCCCCATAATTTGCTACGAGTGCCCCCTGCCATCTCTGATCTTCGCATCCCCATCCTCTACACCATGGTCAACAATAAAGCCATCAAAGTGCTTTAACCAACACAAATCAGGGTTATCGGGGAAAAAAAGAGAATCAAAAACATCCATTGATTGATGGAAGGAAAAAAAAAAATAGGGTACCATGATACGGACACTAGTCGAGGGAAACTCACCTTTCATTGGTCGTCATGGCGCCACAGATTCTTCAGTTTTCTCCAGTAAGCCCGTGGGAATGGGTCACTTTAAAAAATCTTCGGGAAGTCCGTCAATGGTGACATAAGATGCTTGGAATAATCCTCAGAGTTCCAACCAAAAACCCAAGCAAAAGGACGAGGAGCCGGCAGAGCTGAGCACCTGTCTGTAGTTCAATGCCTCTCCAGCATCCAGACCTGAAATGACTCAAGGGCTTGCACTGCCACCCCTGGTGAAGTAGTGAGCTCTTGCTGGCTGATGCCAGGGGGGGCAAAATGAAGGGTGGGGGGGGAGGTGGACTCGTGGGCTAGCTTTGATCTTTTGCTTTCTCCTCTTTCAGGAGCTGTGTGTGTTGACCTGCTGCTGGCTACAGCGGGATTGAAAGCTTTAAGTCCCCTAGCTGTGGATTTGCAGTCTATCCCTCTCTATTTTAGGCAGAGCTGACATCACTCGCTGTTGTTACTCTTTTAAATCCTCAGCCTTCCTTTACACATAGCTGTAGAGGGCTTGCTGTGAGCTGGGTATTCTCTGCCTGCCTATGGAGCCATCCTCCTTACATTAGACTTGGAGCCGTATAGCAATGAATGCAAATCATAAACAGCCATTGATGTTATATATTTTTTAGATGATGAGAAAATGTTGCTTTGTGTTAACAAAAAAAAATTATTAAATTAAATTTAAATAGCATCAGATAGAAAATACCCATAGATCAGTGTTTTTGAAAATAAAAAATAAAAAAATGAAAAATGTGCACAAAAAGTGATTAGTGTGTGATTGATATTTTAATAAATACAATCATGTGTTTGAGGGAGGTGCATGTAAATCAGAAGGAGATTTAAAATTTGTCATGTGTTCTTTTCGAATAAAAAAATATCTGTCCAACATGTTATAATATTGTAATTTTTATACAGAAAATCAAATAAAAACTGTACACAATTATACATTGAAAGGGAAAAAGTGACAGTCAATACAATTGATATTTGAATAAATATGGTCAGATGAGAGATATAAGCAAACCAGAATATTGTTAAAATTTGCCTTTTATTTTCTTTACATCAATTTATCTTTGACCAAAATATTGGGGATTTATACAGAGAATTGAATATAACTGCAGAAGATTATAAGCCATTTAAAGAGAAATTAAGTGACAAGTGTACGATCCATATTTGAACAAATAAGGCCAGATGTGGGTTATACGTAAACTAGAATAAGGTTACATTTTGCCGTTTGTTCTTTTCTTTTTAATTAAAATTTATCTTAGTCCAAATTATCAGGGATTTATAGAGAAAATCGATTCAAACGCAATTAGATTATAAAACCATTTGAAGAGAAATAAAGTGATTATTAAACGATTGATAGTTGAATAAATATGACAGATGGGGGTTATACATAAACCAGAACAAGGTTAGAATTTGACATTTACCTAAAATTTATCATAGGCCACATGATTAGGGCTCGGACTAATCGTACTAGTGCAGGGGTGGCTAACCTGTGGCTCTCCAGCTGTTGTGGAACTACATTTCCCATGAGGCATTGCAAAGATGGGAAGTTACTGACTTGCAGAGGCATGATGGAACTTGTAGTCCTGCAGCAGCTGGAGAGCCGCAGGTTGGCCACCCCTGTACTAGTAGTTTGTAGGTTTATTACCTTACAGAGACTTGCAGCTCCTCTATCATAGTCTAGGCCCCGATGCTTAAACCCAACAGGGATCTTACTGTTTAGATTCTATATAGCCGAAAGAAATAGCAACATTTGGATTCCAGGAGAAATATCAAAAGAGCAGAAATAAGAAAAAATATGTGACATATGACAGGGATGGACAATGAGAAAGTAAATCAGATTGTAGTCATCAGGGGCGGACTGACAGCTCATGGGGCCCCCGGGCAATAGGGGATCATTGGGCCCCTGTGTCCTTGCCCAAACTCACAAAAGCCTATGAAAAAGGTACCAGGGGCATCTCATGGGGTCCCCTACTGACCCCAGTCCCTCGGGCAGTGCCCGAGTTTCCAAATGGTCAGCCCGCCCCTGGTAGCCATTGATAATAAAAGATGCAACAGAGGTTTAGAGGTGTAGGCACATTCTTTACATCCTTAGACATTCCCACCATGCAGTGGTGTCACAAATATGAGTGTTGGCCTTGGCTGCTTTGTCTGTTATTATGGAGGAGGAAGGAGGCATAAGGCACTCAATCCTCTACTCAGTGCTCAAGCAATGTCAGGAGACACTCGGACCCCTGCTTAGTAATCAAGCAATGGCCGAAGACCCACAGTCTCCTGCTCATTGTTAAAGCAATGGCAGAAGACTATCTATCACCCTACTCAGTGTTCAAGCAATGGCACAAGGTCTTTGTTCGCCTGCTCAGTGTTCAAGTGATAGCAGAAGACCCTCATTTCCCTGCTCAATGTTAAAACAATAGCAGAATACCCTCAGTTTCCCTACTCAATGTTTAAGCAATGGAAGAATACACTCAATTGCTCTAATCAGTGTTCAAGCAATGGCATAGGGCCTTTGTTCCCCTGCTCAGTGTTCAAGCAATGCCATAAGACCCTCATTGTCCAATGGCATAAGAAGCCTGATTTCCTGTTCATTGTTCAAGCAATGGCTGAAGACCATTGATCACCCTACTCAGTGTTCAAGCAATGTCAGAAGCCTCTCAATTCCCTACTCAGTGTTCAGGCAATGGCAGAAGACCCTGAATCACCCTACTCAAGGTTCAAGCAATGTCAGAAGACTCTGAATTTCCTACTCAGTGCTCAAGCAATGCCATAAGACCCTCATTAACCTGCTTAGTGATCAAGCAATGGCATAAGACCCTTGATCCCCTTTCCATTGTTCAAGCAATGCCAGAAGATCCTCAATCACCCAACTCAGTGTTCAAGCAATGTCAGAAGACTCTAAATTTCCTACTGAGTGTTCAAACAATGGGAGAAGACCCTTGATCCCCTGCTCAGTGTTCAAGCAATGGTAGAATACTCTTGATCCACTGCTCAGTGTTCAAACAATGGTAGAATACCTCAGTCCCCTGCTTATTGTTCAAGCAATAGCAGAAGACCCTCAAACCCCTGCTCAGTAATCAAGCAATGGCAGAAGACCCTTGATCCCCTGCTCAGTGTTCAAGCAATGCCATAAGACCCTCATTGTCCAATGGCATAAGAAGCCTGATTTCCTGTTCATTGTTCAAGCAATGGCTGAAGACCATTGATCACCCTACTCAGTGTTCAAGCAATGTCAGAAGCCTCTCAATTCCCTACTCAGTGTTCAGGCAATGGCAGAAGACCCTGAATCACCCTACTCAAGGTTCAAGCAATGTCAGAAGACTCTGAATTTCCTACTCAGTGCTCAAGCAATGCCATAAGACCCTCATTAACCTGCTTAGTGATCAAGCAATGGCATAAGACCCTTGATCCCCTTTCCATTGTTCAAGCAATGCCAGAAGATCCTCAATCACCCAACTCAGTGTTCAAGCAATGTCAGAAGACTCTAAATTTCCTACTGAGTGTTCAAACAATGGGAGAAGACCCTTGATCCCCTGCTCAGTGTTCAAGCAATGGTAGAATACTCTTGATCCACTGCTCAGTGTTCAAACAATGGTAGAATACCTCAGTCCCCTGCTCATTGTTCAAGAAATAGCAGAAGACCCTCAAACCCCTGCTCAGTAATCAAGCAATGGCAGAAGACCCTTGATCCCCTGATCAGTGTTCAAGCAATGGCCAAACACACTCAATCCGCTGTTCAGCTGTCAGGCCATGACAAAATATCCTGGTTCCCCTGCCCATTGTTCAAGCAAAGGGCTCTAATGATTTGAACTAAGACGTGTGTTACTGGGCAGCTAATTGTGCTATCACTCATGTTGGCCACACCCTTGGTACTTTGGGGCAATGCCAAAAACTTTGAACCAACAACTCCTATTATACTCTCCCATTTTATTATTCCACTTGTAGAACAAATCACCCTGGATGTCTACATAAAGTGTCGCTCATATCAAAAGCCATTTATAAAAAGTAGCTTTTATTTCTCCATTAACAGAGTCAAAAAACAAATTCTGAGAGGTCTTGTGTCAATACACCTCCCATCAGACCACACCAATCTGTCGATCAAACTTTCACTTTACAGTTTTAAACAACCAAAATGATTGAAATTGTGATTGAACTATTAAGAAGACCCTTTTCTACTGACCTTGTGGTGGCTTTTATTGATTATCACAGCTTTGTGTTCAATGGAAAGTGAGAAAAATAGTAGATTGAAGAATCTCCACTCTTCACTGAGAAAATACAGCAGCTGTGATTGCTAACTGTTCATTCTTAAAATGCTATTTTCCTGCCTGTTATGCTGATCCATTGGCTTCAGTACTTTCTGTCCTAGGACAAATCATGGGAGAAAGTTCTGGTTTCCTTCTGAATTTCTGATCTGTGAGCCTATCTTAGGTCAGTGATTCAGAAAGTATTGAAAGGAGAAGTATGACCAAAGCTCTATTGGCCCTACTGAAAGGAGAATTATGACCAAACCTCTATTGGCCCTACTGAAAGGAGAAGTATGACCAAAGCTCTATTGGCCCTACTGAAAGGAGAAGTATGACCAAAGCTCTATGGCCCTACTGAAAGGAGAAATATGACCAAAACTCTATTGGCCCTACTGAAAGAAGTCCTCTATCAGCTGACGTCACACAGCTGGTCCAGGCTCTGCAGGGATCCTGACAATAATGACCAGAAGCTGGCTCAGCCTCTCAGCACACTGCTGAGAGCCTGAGCCAGCCGCTGCCCCTGCCATGGTCTGGCACTCTAGTAAGCCACTGGAGGGGCAGAACAGAGTACTGATGACTGACAGTCACTGGCTCTTTGCTCACTGAAGACCGAGAACTGAGCAATTAGCGGTCTTTGATTGCTCTGTTCTTGGTGTAGAGGTGGCAGGGGCCAGATGCAGCATTGAATCGATGCTGCATCTACATAGGTGAGTATGAATGTTTGTTAGTTATGAATCCAGCACTACTCTTTGAAGCCAAATTTAGCCAGGTCACTCGCATTTTCAGAGGTGGGTCAGTAATGGCAGCCCCTATATTGCTCTCAGTATAGGTTTTGTTTAAACTGATTCAGGCAATAACTGCCTATGTTGATAAACACAGCAAGCATTTAGACCCCTGGTGACCATCCTGCAGCCCTTTGGTATGGGCCTCTGGCCCCAGCAACCAGTAGTCTGTGATTTCTTTGCCTAGCTGCTTACTCAGGGACAGTGGAGGAAAATACTAATTAAAGTGGTTTCTACCAGCTAAATGGATTGGTTTCTTATTAAGGAACACAAGAAACTGGTTTTACGGAAAGTACAAAAATCCTATTTTTTCTCTTACTGTCTATTTCTCTACAAAGGGACTGTAATGGCAGTGATCTGTAGCAGTATCTTGTGTTGGATTCCATTGTATCATGTCTGTAGACTCTAGCCACATCTTGTATTAGGTCTGCAGTCACTGACCATCTCCTGTATCATGACTGTAGTCTCTGACCATCTCCTGTATCATGTCTGCAGTCTCTGACCATCTCCTGTATCATGTCTGCAGTCTCTGACCATCTCTTGTATTATGTCTGCAGTCTCTGACCATCTCTTGTATCATGTCTTGTATATTGTCTGCAGTCTCTGACCATCTCCTGTATCATGTCTGCAGTCTCTGACCATCTCTTGTATCAAGTCTGCAGTCTGTGACCATCTCCTGTATCATGTCTGCAGTCTCTGACCACCTCTTGTTTCAAGTCTGCAGTCTCTGACCATCTCTTGCATCATGTCTGCAATCACTGTCCATCTCTTGTATCACGTCTGCAGTCTCTGACCATCTCTTGTATAATGTCTGCAGTCTCTGACCACCTCTTGTATCAGGTCTGCAGTCTCTACCCATCTCTTGGTTCATGTCTGCTGTCTCTAACCATCTCTTGTATTATGTCTGCAGTCTCTGACCATCTCTTGTATCATGGCCTCTGACTTTTTTGGTGTAGCATTGTATATTCCCAATATTATGTGTGGCCCTTTTGTCAAGGGACCACTCTTAAGACACTCTTTATCAAGATAGTTGACCACCACTGATTAAGATGATCATTTTTATTCTCTCATAGAATTATAGGAAAATCTCTCCTACACATGACAGCTATCTTATGCTTCATACAGTCATATTATCTTTGCCAGGTGTGCCATGTGCTGTGTACTGCTGCTGTCAGTCAGCCTGTACAGATCAGTTGCAGGCGGCGGCTGTATGCCTATATATGTGTAGCACCCTCCTAGTTCAGCGAGGGGGAGCTAGATCCCAGTGGTTAGTCAGGCGCTGTTATCAGCTCAGGTAGAATAGCCAGATAATTGAAATTGTGGTCAGGGCTAAGAGACTTTACAATTTCCCTCTGCTCTGAGGCTTTCGGAGGAGGGCCTTGGAGGCAGTAGGTGGATCTGAGAAGTGACTGGTTGCACTCTTAAGGGACCTCAGCCAATCTTCAACAGAAGGCTTGGCAAGGGGCTGGGACTCTCTTAAATGTGTAGGAGCCTGCTCAGTAGTAGGAGTTGGAGAGTCAGATGGAGGAAGGAGTAGGAAGATGTGAGCCTGGAGAAGGAAGGCTGCCAGGAGGCTCAGTAGGACGGGGTCTGCCTGCAAGCCTGAAGCTGGAAAGGAGGAAAACTTGGAGTTCACTGGCCCCCTGATCAAGGACTGGTAGCAGCACACATTTCGCAAGTGATACAGTTGAGAATCTGAGTGAGTACACCTACACCCCCTGTTTGGACATGGGAAGGAGCACTTTGGTGGGAAACCAGATTAGCCCTCTACTAGTGACTCTTCACCTCAATGAAATGAACAGGAGCTGGATCCCCTGCTCAGGAAAAAGTCTCCAGATTGCTGGGTGAAGAGGAATTCATCTAGGATCTGGCATGGTACAACAAGGAGATGCTGGCTGGCACTCCAACAAAGACTGTTCACAGGAGAGAAGTTTGTGAATAGTTCTAGGACATTTGTCTTAAGTTATTGGTTCCTTTGGGCATCCTATTCCCCCTTTACCCCATCCAAGTTCTAAATCCCCTCAATAGACAAGAAAACAAAAGCTCAAGGACTGATTTCTGACTCTGTTACAAGCTTGTGTGAAAAATGCTGAATGCCTGGCTTTGCAGGGGGGACCCAATTCATTAGCAACCCTTAAGGGTGTGGTGCTACCCGGGGCGAACTGACAACTCATGGGGCCCCCGGGCAATAGGGGATCATGGGGCCCCTGTGTCCTTGCCAAAACTCAAAAAAGCCTATGAAAAAGGTACCAGGGGCATCTCACGGGGCTCTACTGACCCTGGGCCCTCGGGCAGTGCCCGAGTTTCCAAATGGTCAGTCTGCCCCTGGGTGCTACATATGCAAATGAAAGCAGCTACATGCTTACAGTACCACATGCACCTCAAAGCAAATAGACTGTCTGCAGATGTGGCCCTTTACGCATGTGGCCAACCAGATTCACATACATTTGCAAATTATTTTTACAGCTGCCGCCTGCCATTGATATGTAGAGGATGGCAGTATGCTGCACCTGTCAATCCTTGCAGAAAAAGTATGGCCGTATTGTACTCTATATGGCCATTTATAGGCATGTATATAAAGCCTTGTACTCTATTCCCTTCCCAGCAAGGCCTCATGCACACTAGCGTCAAAATCGGAGCGTTCAGGTTGGTAAATCGCACATTCATGAACGGATCTGAACACAAACAATGGTTTTCGTTGTATATTTGTCCACTCAACGTTCAGATCATTTACAATAGAAACATTTAGATCTGATTACCAAATCAACAAAAATTTGTATTTGCGGCCTGTTCAGTGTTGGTATAAACACAAATGTGACATATTTTTTTACGCATCCAAACTGATCATCGTCTGGGAAAAGACACGGCCAGAAAACCTACCACCAAATACAAACTTGATGCCAATGTGCACAAGTCCTAAAACGAGAGAAATGATCCGAAACGCAAATAAAGTCGCCCGGCCAATTAGAATTCTCAGCTTGTCTGACAACAGGACGAGTAATTAAATGACAAAGATCTTTATCAGAGAATAAAGATGCCTTAAAGCTCAACAGGAAGGGATTTTGTTCTTCTGACATTTACATCTCGGTGCATTTTCATTTCACAATAATCTGCAGAGATTTGTTTAAAAGGCGAGAAAATGGTCCCATTCACCAAAATGGTCTGATCTGAGGGATTAGAACGGCGTAGGAAGAAATAAGAAGAATCAAACAGCCGTGATGGGCTTTTAGGAGGTTCCACTGATCTTGTTAAGCATATTAATAAAGTGTGGCTGATGTATGGATCGCTAAATCGCTGGGTTTATAATAAAAATTCGCAGGCGGCCAAATCTGGCTATGTTAGGGTAAGGGGGCTCATTACTGTGCTGACAGCGGCACCTAGTGGTCAATGTTATTACTGATTCCGAATGATACATCTCAATCATCGCTGAAGTCACATGAGATCTGAAAAATGATCGGCAACAAATCGTAATTTTTGCAAACTCCTTGAGAAATCCACTATTCCCTTTGAGGTGTGCAACACCCTCCCAGTTAGGTCGCTAAAGTCATATGAGATCAGAAAAATGTTCATTTGAAATCCAAATGAAATGATTGTATTTCACTGCAACAGATTGTAATTTTTTTAAACATACAATTGCCAAGATCTGGTGAAATTCACTATTCCCTTTGAGGTGTGCAACACCCTCCCAGTTAGGTTGCTAATAGGTTTAGGTACATTTAGGGGTTTTTTTGCTCCTCTGTAGTCAAGGGTGAAATTTTGATTGCTTTTGGCTGTTCTAGCCTCTGCTGGCTGCAGGCTCAGCTAGTTCCCCATGCATTTCAGTAAGACCTGGAGTATAGTGAGCGGAGGAGAGATGGACTTTGGGCTGAATATTCATGTATCACTCTCCCAGTTAGGTTGCTAAAGTCACATGAGATCAGAAAAATGATCTGCAACAAATCGTAATTTTTGCAAACTCCTTGAGAAATCCACTATTCCCTTTGAGGTGTGCAACACCCTCCCAGTTAGGTCGCTAAAGTCACATGAGATCAGAAAAATGTTCATTTGAAATCCAAATTAAATTATTGTATTTCACTGCAACAGATTGTAATTTTTTTAAACATACAATTGCCAAGATCTGGTGAAATTCACTATTCCCTTTGAGGTGTGCAACACCCTCCCAGTTAGGTTGCTAATAGGTTTAGGTACATTTAGGGGTTTTTTTGCTCCTCTGTAGTCAAGGGAGAAATTTTGATTGCTTTTGGCTGTTCTAGCTGCTGCTGGCTGCAGGCTCAGCTACTTCCCCATGCATTTCAGTAAGTCCTGGAGTATAGTGAGCGGAGGAGAGATAGACTTTGGGCTGAATATTCATGCATCACCCTTCCAGTTAGTTTGCTAAAGTCACATGAGATCAGAAAAATGTTTCCTTTGAAATCAAAATGAAATGATTGTGTTTCACTGCAACAGATCGTAATTTTTGTAAACATACAATTGCCAAGTTCTGGAGAAATTCACTGTTCCCTTTGAGGTGTGCAACACCCTCCCAGTTAGGTTGCTAACAGGTTTAGGTACATTTAGGGGTTTTTTTGCTCCTCTGTAGTCAAGGGAGAAATTTTGATTGCTTTTGGCTGTTCTAGCTGCTGCTGGCTGCAGGCTCAGCTACTTCCCCATGCATTTCAGTAAGTCCTGGAGTATAGTGAGCGGAGGAGAGATAGACTTTGGGCTGAATATTCATGCATCACCCTTCCAGTTAGTTTGCTAAAGTCACATGAGATCAGAAAAATGTTTCCTTTGAAATCAAAATGAAATGATTGTGTTTCACTGCAACAGATCGTAATTTTTGTAAACATACAATTGCCAAGTTCTGGAGAAATTCACTGTTCCCTTTGAGGTGTGCAACACCCTCCCAGTTAGGTTGCTAATAGGTTTAGGTACATTTGGGTTTTTTTTTTGCTCCTCTGTAGTCAGGAGAGCAATTTCGGTTGCTTTTGGCTGTTCTGGCTTCTGCTGACTGCTGGCTCTACTACTTCCCCATGCATTCCAGTAAGTCCTGGTGTATAGTGAGCTGAGGAGAGATGGACTTTGGGTTGAATATTCATGCAGCCTCAGCCAATCCAATTGAGAGGGTGACCAGCAGGGGGCTGAGGTGTGCATGAATAGCTCAGGGCCTAGAAGAGTAGGATCGTTGTCCTGATGGAGAGAGACCCAGCCTGGATGGGCTGTCTGCCCTCCTGGGCTACCTAGCTGAAGACTGTAGGAGGTTCATAGCTAAAGTCACATGAGATCAGAAAAATGTTTCCTTTGAAATCCAAATGAAATGATTGTGTTTCACTGCAACAGATCGTAATTTTTGTAACCATACAATTGCCAAGTCCTGGAGAAATTCACTATTCCCTTTGAGGTGTGCAACACCCTCCCAGTTAGGTTGCTAATTGGTTTAAGTACATTTAGGGTTTTTTTTTGCTCCTCTGTAGTCAGAGGAGCAGGATTTGATTGCTTTTGGCTGTTCTGGGTTCTGCTGGCTGCAGACTCAACTACTTCCCCATGCATTCCAGTAAGTCCTGCAGTATAGTAAGTGTGGAGAGACGGACTTTGAGCTGAATATTCATGCAGCCTCGGCCAATCCAATTGAGAGGGTGACCAGCAGGGGGCTGAGGTGTGCATAAATAGCTCGGGGCCTAGAACAGTAGGATCCTTGTCCTGATGGAGAGAGATCCAGCCTGGATGGGCTGTCTGCCCTCCTGGGCTGAAGACGGTTGGAGGTTCATCGCTAAAGTCACATGAGATCAGAAAAATGTCTCATTTGAAATCCATATGAAATAATTTTGTTTCACTTTAACAAATTAGAATTTTGTGTGCTTTCACTGCAGCAAAACAGACAATTGCCAGGTCCTGGAGAAAACCACTATTCCCCTTGAAGTGTGTAGCACCTTCCTAGTTACGTTAATAACAGGTTTAGGTAAATGTATGGATTTTTTTGGCTCCTCTGTAGTCAGGGGAGCAGGAGGATTTGATTGCTTTTGGCTGTTCTGGGTTTTGCTGGCTGCAGGCTCAACTACTTCCCCATGTATCCCAGTAAGTTCTGTAAAAAGTTCTGGAATATAGTGAGTTGGGAGAGGTAAATATTCATACAGCCTCGGCCAATCCCCGGTCGAGAGGGTTACCAGCAGGGAAATGAGGTGTGCATAAATAGCCAGGGGCATGCAACAGCAGGGTCCTTGTCCTGGTGGGGAGAGACCCAGCCTGGAGGGTCTAGCTGCGGTCATGGGCTACCTAGACTGCAGAAGTTTCTTCGAGGTCCTAGCTCAGGGAGAGCCTATTGCTGAAGTTGTTGAGTCTGGAGAAAGTCTGCTGGGTTTATGGCGTGAGGGCTCATGGTACAGGGTCCGGCTGGTACTGGCAAGAGGCGCCCATGTATTCAGGGACATAGTGAGCAGAGGCATGAGAGAGATCATGGAGAGACTGTTGCTGTTTGACCTCTTTTGATAGAATTTTGCTAGCTAAGGGTTGTATCCAGAGAGGGTTCCTCCTGAATCTGTATGTCCACATCTTCTTGCACTAGAGGCCTACCTTGAAGAGGTTAATTACTGCTAAAGAGTGTCCTCAGTTAAAGTTTGCACTAGTTCTGATGTATCCCAAGGCTCACTCTTTACCCTATCCAAGTTCTTCCAATGGGGACCATTCTCCAAACAATGAAGAAAAAAAAAAAGAAGACACTTTCTGCCTGGTCTTTGTGACTGGAAGCTGATGTGTGCCTGGCTGCTGTGCACTCAATAGGAAATAAACAGCGAAACCAGCTTGGGGTCCAGATAAGACTTTGTTCATAACAGTCAAGGGGACAATCCAATGCGTTTCGGGAGTCCAGAAATGTCCTCTTCATCAGGGCTTGAGACTGAAAAAACTATAAATGCGCTAGAAGTGAACTGGACCTTAATTATTATTTCTTCCAGTGTGATTACAGTACTGCCAAACCAGTTGCTGACAAAACCTGTGCCTGTAATCTCTGGAAGAAATGCAAATAAAGGTTCAGTTCATGTCTAGCCCATTCACATCGTCTTCAATTTTAAGCCCTAAAGAAATGGGCATTTTTTGGACCTTGGGTAATCTTTGGGTGCTCTTTGGTTGCCACTCTGACTTTTATTAGAATAACGTTGTATCTGGACCTTGTAGCAGCACTGTGGCCCTTTAATTTAAATTTTTGATAATTACCTTTGAGAAAATGGTGGCCACTTTGGATGAGATTGTCCAAATTCCACAAAATTTGGGACCCTTAGATCACACACCGTTTATCGGCAAATTTGTGATAGAGATAGAGGAAAACCTGCCTAATGTCCAGGATATAGAGGACACTGTGATTGGCTGCAGTGCAGCCTAGGGATGAATGGCCACACCTTGCTTGCTTTAGAACTGCTGGAAGGAGCAAAGACTTGTGGGGGAGGAAGACCCCAAAAAGATTGGAGTGTTGTGGATCTGTGTGGGACTACAAGGTCCAGAAGCTGAGTGCTAGAGAGAGGAGGAAAAGGAAGGAGAAACAGGGGGCTTGGGCCAGTTTTTTGGGTGAAACGGTTAAACTACACTTGCCAGTGAGAAGGGTCTGAAAAGGCCCTAGGTCAGGTGCGGAGACACCTGGTCCCGTTACTGTTTATGGTGTTTTGTCAATTTATTATCTGTTATTGTTTATTACTATTGCCATACTCTTTTTGTTGGTTCCTTATTTAGCCTAAGCGTGTCCGAGGGTGTGGCATTTCCAGAAAGGTTGTTGTCATCTGGAACCAGGTGACCCATACATCAGAGGCTCCTTTGGGGGTAAGCACTGCATATGTATGATGCAATTGTAGTGCAGTTTAGATAAAGTTGTTAGCTTGGCCCTGATGTTAATTTGTATTAAATCGATATACTAATGTGTGTGGTCTGTGGTGAATGGATAGGCTGTATTGTCAGTGGTATGTGTGGTCTATGGTGAATAGATAGCCTGCGTTGTCAGTGGTATGTGTGGTCACTGATGAATGGATAGGCTGCATTATTGGTGATGAGTATGGTCTATATGGGAATGATAGGCTGCATTACTGGTGATGTGTGTTGTCTATTGGGGAATGAATAAGATGCATTGTTGGTGATGCCTATGGTCTATTGGGGAATGGATAGGCTGCATTGTTGGTGATGCGTGTGGTTTATTGGGGAACGGATAGGCTGCATTTGGTAATGCCTATGGTCTATTAGGGAATGGATAGGCTGCAATAATAGTGGAACGCATGGATAGGCTGTATTGTTGGTGATGCATATGGTCCATTGGGGAATGAATAGGCTGCATTATTGGTGATGCATGTGGTCTATTGGGGAATGGATAGGCTGCATTGTTGGTGATGCATGTGGTCTATTGGGGAATGGATAGGCTTCATTGTTGGTGATGCATGTGGTCTATTGGAGAATGAATAGACTGCATTATTGGTGATGCATATGGTCTATTGGTGAATGAATAGACTGCATTATTGGTGATGCATGTGGTCTATTAGAGAATGGATAGGCTGTATTGTTGGTGATGCTTATGGTCTATTGGGGAATGAAGAGACTGCATTGTTGGTGATGCATGTGATCTATTGGGGAATGGATAGGCTGCATTGTTGGTGGTGATGCATGTGATCTATTGGGGAATGGATAGGCTGCATTGTTGGTGATGCATGTGAGCTATTGGGGAATGGATAGGCTGCATTGTTGGTGATGCATGTGATCTATTGGGGAATGGATAGGCTGCATTGTTGGTGATGCGTATGATCTATTGGACAATAAATAGGCTCCATTGTTGGTGATGCATGTGATCTATTGGGGAATGAAGAGACTGCATTGTTGGTGATGCATGTGATCTATTGGGGAATGGATAGGCTGCATTGTTGGTGATGTGTGTGATCTATTGGACAATAAATAGTTGGAATTGTTGGTGATATGTGTGGAATCTGGTGAACAAATTGGCTGCATTGTCAGTGATATGTGTGGTCTCAGGTGAATGGATGGGCTGCATTATCAGTGTGGTCTCTGGTGATAGGATAGGCTACATTGTTGGTAATATATGTGGCTTCTGGTGACTTGATAGACTGTATTGCCAGTGATGTGTGTGGTCTCTGGTGAACAAAAAGGCTGCATTGTCAGTGATATTGCTGATCTCCGGTAACTACTACGGTGATTATATTTCAAGCTCCTCTGGTGTAAGGACTGATATAAATGGACCTATGTACAAGTGCTTTGTAATAGAGTAACATTGTAAAAGGTCAGAAAATAACATATTTTTCCCTTGTACATCAATTTAGCCACCATTTTAAAACTCAAGTCCAAGGGTATGCCTGCAAAGCAGAGATTGGCTGCCCCTGCTGCCAATCTCTGCTGTTTTACATACATAACTGACACGTGGCAACACCTTGTCACATGAGTTCTGTTTCAGATCATTTGTAAGGTAGGGATGTAAGTATTCCGAGCGCACTCTCCACTGCCAGGAAAAGATTTGCTGTAGCCAGAAGGATGCTGGCAGCTGTCTTCCTGGGGGGCAGATGAATATTATTGACCCAGTTTTATAATCCAAAGAACATATGGATGGAGCAGAGAGCCAGAAGAAGTCAGAATTCTGGAGTGTTGGACAGTCTCCCTTAAGCGGGATAATATAAGTAAAAGGATTTCGTTTTTTGGAATTGCCATAATTCAGACTTTTCCCAAAACAGATGCAAAAAAAAGTTTGCAGAAATGTATTTTTTTTAATTTTTAGACCTACAAATAACTAACTTAACATTCACAACTAGGAATGGGCAGAATCTAGGCACTTTTATTTCCAAAAAGTCTGGTGAAATTAGGAGATTGTGGTAAAATGTCACCATTTTGGCAAAACGCATTGAAGTCAAGGGAATGCATGCTGTCACCTAGAGAGGTAGTTCACCTGCTCAGAAAAAAAATTAAAAGGTGAACTAACACTCTACATCCTCACCACCTTCCCCCCCCCCAAGTCCCTGATGTACTGTATTTACCTCCATGGGTGATGAGCTGTCAGTGCCCACACAGCCGATATAGAGGCTAAAGGAGATTTGAAATCCATGCTCTTCTCCCTCTTTTCTTTGCAAGGCTTCCGGGAATGATTCTGATTGATCAACACCAGCACAGAGCCTTGCCCTGTTCCATCTTGGAAGTGCTACCACTACTGGATGAAAAACTGCAAACTGATCACTTTCACAGCTGATATCTGTCAATCAATGTCTGAAACAATTGTTCAAGAAAGACCCTTTTCTCAGTGCCAAAAACATTCAATTTGGCCAATCCTTCTCCGATGTCACTGGGTGTTTTAAAGTAAAGTTTTCCTAGGTGGTGGCTAAAATTGCTGACCTCCTTTAGAAAATGCTAGTTTGTTGACTTTTGTGCTGATCCTCTACCTTCAATTCTCTGTGAGGACCTGACCTAGAAGAAATATGTAGATTTTAAAATTTGAAGAAAATTCAAAAGTCTTTATTAGTTCTAAAACTTAATAAACTGGGATTAATTCTCCTTACATTGGAGGTCAGTGGGAAGAATGCCCCTTACATTGGAGGTCAGTGGGAAGAATGCTCCTTACATTGGAGGTCAGTGGCAAGAATGCCCCTTACATTGGAGGTCAGTGGGAAGAATGCTCCTTACATTGGAGGTCAGTGGCAAGAATGCCCCTTACATTGGAGGTCAGTGGGAAGAAAGTCCCTTACATTGGAGGTCAGTGGGAAAAATGTTCCTTACATTGGAGGTCAGTGGAAAGAATCTTCCTTACATTGGTGATTAGTGGGAAGAATGACCCTTACATTGATGGTCAGTGGGAAGAATGCCCTTTACATCGGTGGTCAGTGGAAAGAATCCCTCTTACATTGGTGGTCAGTGGGAAGAATGCTCCTCACATTGAAGGTCAGTTGGAAGAATAGTCCCTGCATTGGAGGTCAGTGGGAAGAAGGCTCCTTACACTGGAGGTCGATGGGAAGAATGTTCTTTACATTGAAGGTCAGTAGGAAGAATGCTCCCTACATTTGTGGTCAGTGGGAAGCATGCTTTTACATTGGTGGTCAGTGGGAGGAATGCTCCTTACATTGGAGATCAGTGGGAAGAATGCTTCTTACATTGGTGGCCAGTGAGAAGAATGCTCCCTATATTGGTGGTCAGTGGGAAGAATGCTCCTTACATTGGTGGCCAGTGAGAAGAATGCTCCCTATATTGGTGGTCAGTGAGAAGAATGATCCTTACTTTGGTGGTTAGTAGGAAGAATGCAACGTACATTGGTGGTCAGTGGGAAGAATGCTCCTTACATTGGTGGTCAGTGGGAAGAATGCTCCTTACATTGGTGGTCAGTAGGCAGAATGCTCCTTACATTGGTAATCAGTGCAAAAACTGTTTCTCTACAGATAGCTAATAAAATTATTGGTGTCAGTGGTTACAAATCTGAGAAGCAGAAATTGCTGTTGGAGGAACAACCTTTTGAGGAGCCCATAGGGCTCCACAAAATCCTGGCTGAGCAAGGCAGAGTTAGTGATTCAAAGTACTGAAGCATTATGGTCATTGTGACAGCCAGGCACAAGCATTTGCAGAAAGAGAAGTCATCAATGGCAACCTTTGTGAGGAGAGAGAATGTTTAAGACTCTACATCACTGATGAGCAACCAATTAGCCTTTGGGGGGCCTTATAAGTATAAGGCAATTCCTCATGGCCTGCAGATAGAATGATTTTTAATTCTGATTGTCAGAAAGAATAATGTGACGTGGTTTTATACCTTAATTTCAGGATTAACATGTCTGAATTGGGCCTCTAGTTGAAGTGCCTGTAGATTTCAGTGCAGTGAAACCACCAGCACTGGGGACCATCGCTGGTGAAAATAATTTGTTAAAGTAGAAATAAACCCTAAGTGAATGGCATTTAGCTTGCTAAAGCACTGCACATCTTAAGTAAATTTTCAGAATTAAAACTTGTCTTCACTTGTTTTTCATTATTTGATGCATTCCAGAGCTGATGCTCTCCAGCAGCCACTTTGTAACCATGTCCTGACGACATGCACTCCAGCGATAGCTGCATGGCATTTATCAGCATGATTTTCCTGATGGTGGATCATACCTGCATAATGTGTGCTAGCCTGCAATTTGTAGTTTCCATTGAAAGTCCATGTAAGAGGATGACAATGCAGGAGCGCAACTGGAGCACAAGGGCCGCATGTTGTCACCCTATGACAGGAAGCACCCCAACAGGGACCTTCATGGAAGGATCACCAACTATTATTTTACTAAAAGTTGAAATAGCTTAAATGACTTGTAAAAATTACATTGACTTTTTATTTTTTTTAGATTTTAGTGTCAGGTTTGCGTACATCCGCTTATATTTTGTCTTCCCTGGTTCCCCCTCTCCCAATTAAATAATCAAATATTGCCATTTTCAATACATACGTAACCTTAGAACCAGTGATGTCATCACTGAGTCTCTGTGATTTTTTTGTGCAATGCAGGAAGATCATGGCTGGTGAGAGAAGCTGGCAGGAAACATCACAGCACGCTTCCTCAGTACTCCTCCTAAGAACCCTTGGTCCTGATGTAAGCAGTGGGCAGGCTCCTCGTAGGGTTATGCAATTGCCAAAATGTCCTGATGGGTGAGTGTCAGTGTAAAGGAGTTTGTCTTGTTAGACATAATAAATTTGCATGTAGACCACCCTAGATAAAGCCCATACGTGATGCTGAACCTCCATGATTGAAAGAACCTAAATCCAGTGAATAAAAGCAGCGGGGCAGGGACAGTAACTCATACTATACTATCAATACTATTAAGTATTGATAGTTCCAAAAAATTCTTGGATGGGCACCTTAGTGAACAGAATATACAGGGATATGAGTTTTTGACATGAGCACACAGGTTGAACTGGATGGACTGGTGTCTTTATTCAACCTTACCAACTATGTAACTATGTAAGTAAGGTTGGGGATGAAAGAGCTAGATGATGCAAGTCATCCAGCCAGGAAACAAGGTGGACTCTATTTGACTTGTTGCAGCCTCTCATACACATTGGAAGAAGCTCACAGTGAAATCAGAGGAAGCAATTCCAGAAGAGGAGTCGGTACAACTGTACAAGACTAAAGGTATGGCTGGAGTTCAGCTTTAGGAACTATCTATGCCAAGCATGGCAGCTCTAATACTCAGAACTATGTACATTGCAGTTGTTTAGTTCCACCCTTGTAGAAATTCACATATGAGAAAGTAAAAACGAAAGATTATTTTTAATTATTTTACCACTGTCATGAAGGCCAAAAAGGAGTAGAGAGATGTATGTGGTCGCTTGGAAGCTAGTTGATTTCTACTGCTTTAGAACCTTCGTAGTATGTCAAGAACACTGGCCATTGTCTAAGTGACCCTTCAGGTACACGCTTTCTCTGGCACACAAGCATGATGATGCCAACAGCACACCAAAACTCTGGAACAGAACGCATGTTCCTATCAAAATGCGTGTTATTAGGTAAAACCAGGAATTCTTCAGCAAATTTCGGAAAGTCCTCAAGGGCCTAGTTATCTAAAATGAGATGAGATGCAGATTACTGTATTGTGGATATAAATACATAAATATGGGACAGAGCACAGTTCCTAGTCCTTGGATATTACCCCATCACCAAGTCCCTTTCATCTCAGAGTCTACTTCATATTTTTTTCTAGCCATTCCTTGAAGGTGCCGACTTTGGTGTAGCCTGCATACAAGTCTTGCTGACAGGTTTTATCATATCCCCAGCTGACCAGTCCCATAAGGTGCCATCTGCTCTCAGAGGATGTAGTTCCCGGCAGTAAGACAGCAGCAATACCACCAGTCTCTGAAGGACAGATGTGAGTAGAAGCTCCTGGCACCTGCTTGGCACAGAACATGCTTTCTGTCACACTGACGGATATGCCATTTTCCTCATACTGCTGCTCACACAGTAGTGAGTCCACTGGCAAGACAAGACCGGCACGAAGAGTCTCGTTCTTATAACCTGGGACCTTGGGGTCAGAGAGAATCCTCCAGCCACTTGTGACAATCCTGGTGTCCAGGGTGGAGGAGTCAAGTTCTGGTGATGAGGCGAGGCAAACCGGTTGCACGTAGTCACTGACACGGGCCTTGTCCAGGAGTTTGATGACCGCTATGTCGGAATCCAGCAGAATGGGGTCATAGTTGGGGTGCACAATGATGGCTGAGATCTGAGAAAAAAACATAAAGAGATCAAGAAACCAATTAACTGAAAATACAGGGAGCAACAAGTCCTAAAGATCTACAAAGGTTGTAAAGCCCTGCCCAAGCCAGGGCTCTTCAATCAGCAGAGAGTACAAATTTGATGATTGCAGGGCTATAGGTTGGACTCAGCAGGGGGCATATTAGACCTCTACAGAGAGGCCACTTGTTCCACACACAGAGATTGGGCCCCACTCTGTAGCTGTTGGCAAGGAGACAGGCTTTTCTACTCCAGCAGTGGCTGCTCTTAAAGAAAACCAAAATGCAAGACTATTTACACCTTTTGTTTTGATGCACCTGGAATGTACTGAGCTAGATTCAGTTGGGCTTGAAGTTTTAATGGATCGTTCACATGGCTGATCATGTGACCGAACCATTCTACGCCTATTCAATCTACCCTGTAAAATACAAGATGTCTATCCCTATTCTGAAGTAATTCCAGTCCGGTCACATGATCGGGTCCCAACGTCGACTCCAATGTAAAGGAGGGACAGCCAACAACGAATGCCCCATAGTAAGTCTCTGGGTGGTGTCATCGCACAGGTCCTGCCGCCGATGTTGCTGCCTCTCTTCTACTCTGAAGCTGGTACTGGGACCCGATCATGGGACCAGACCGGACCGGAGCTGCTTCAGCATAGGTAAGTACAGACATCTTTCACAGGGTAGATTGAATAGGCTCAGAATGGGGGTGGGAGCAGTGGTGTATTTAGGTTTTGTGCTGCCCTAGGCAACACAAAAATTGGACCCCCCCCCCCGGCAGAGAGAGAGCCTGACACTGACCAACACCAGAAGACCCCACCCCAACCACGCAGAGGGAGCCTGACAGTGGCCAATAACACCCCTGCCTCATCCCCCACCCCCACCGGAGAAAGGCTTCCACTAGCACAACACCCCACACCCCTCCACGGTGACAGAGAGGAAGACAACTTCACAGCTCTGGACAATTCTGGGAACGACAGTTGAGCTCTGCGTACACCATCAAGCAGCCCACAGCCTGTCTCAGATCCCATCTGGTCCCCATGCCGCATATGCCCATTCTTCCAGGGGGCAATGCTGCCCCTCTAAAAAAATGCCGCCCTAGGCAAATGCCTTGTTTGGCTTTTGACTTTTTTTCTACAGTCAATAAACCCCCCAGCATGTTATCCTATGTATCCATGCACACATAGACTGGAATCAACGTTTTTTTTGGCAGGGACATTTTTTGGCTGGAAAACCCCCCAGAACTAGTGAGTTTCTAGAGGAGTTTTCAGCGTAAAAATGCTCTAACACTGAAAAATGTGGCAAAACGCCGCAAACTGGCAATTTTTTTTCCATGAGGACTGGAGTTGAGAAACACTGGGTTAGGGACACTGTGTGCTATTTTCATTGGTCTGTGTTGAGCTCTCCTCACCAAATCATGTTTCGGGGTTAGAAGTAGGATTGACAAAGTGGCAATATATGAATGATGGCTATCGGTGACGTCATCACGCACGCACGCTATCCCATGTGTCCGGACCACGTGGTTGTACCATCGCCATCTTGGTTGAGGGCGGGTGGGTGAGACGCCGGAGACAGAGCCTGTGGCTCCTAATCAATGTTTGCTTGTTTTTTACTCATTGTGAGTGCGGTTTTAAGGGGGGTTTTGTTACCAATAAACTAGCTGGATGATATTGCACAATGGCGAGTATGTTTTCTATTCACATGTGCTAATTGGATATGAGAGGATTTCCTAATAACCGGAGCATTGTGGTGGATGGCTGGATATATAAAGATATGCTGGTTTATCACCAGCACATGGTGAGTGTGCATTTTGATGGGGTGTTTTGAGCACTGGATGTCACGTTGGTGAAGGAGGATCTCATAATCCTATTATTTCATTTTTGAAAGGATCATTCATGGACAGGGGCGGACTGACAACTCATGGGGTCCCCGAGCAATAGGGGATCATGGGGCCCCTGTGTCCCTGCCCAAACTCAAAACAGCCTATGAAAACGTTACCAGGGACATCTCATGGGGCCCCCTACTGATCCCGGGCCCTCGGGCAGTGCCCGAGTTTCCAAATGGTCAGTCCGCTCCTGTTCATGGACTTTTTTTGAATGGACTTATTGATTTTTGATATTTATGAATGTGCACATATGTGGTGGTGGATATATTTATCTATTTATTTAGTACTTTATATATGAACATTCACATATTTATTTAATTGTAGGCGTAGGGTTGCGCTATTATTTGTGGTTAGTTGTCATCACATTTTTCATTAGGAATGAGGGCACACATACATCTGACCATTTGGAAACTCGGGCACTGCCCGAGGGCCCGGGGTCAGTAGGGGGCCCCATGAGACGCCCCATGTACCTTTTTCATAGGCTTTTTTGAGTTTGGGCAAGGACACAGGGGCTCCATGATCCCCTATTGCCCGGGGGCCCCATGAGTTGTCAGTCTGCCCCTGCTCACATCCTTGTATGAGAAATGCTTGCGTTTTGCTGTGATGGGAACAGAGTCTTTTGGGAAGAGCCACCATTAAATCACAGATCAGCAAATCATTAACAGAGTCCACCACCTCTATTGTTCCATACAGAAAGCTGTGAACACAGCCTGCATCCTATGGGAACGCTACCCATCCCATATACATCCCTGCTCCCAGTTGCCATGGTTACTGACATGCAGATGCTGCTGGCTCTTCTCGTCGCGCTCGTCGTCTCGGTAGAATTTTCCCAGCACCACTTTCAGATCTGACACCTTGATAATGGTGCTCTTGCCTAGGTCTGTCACGCAGTGAGCGGCGATCACCGCCGTGCGCTCATTTAGCAGGGCTCCGCTGCACACCAGGACCCAGGTGCCCTTCCTCAGGTTGGCACCTTTCACCCCGTTAGATCGACGGTACAGGGCGGCCTGCCATGGCCAACGCATTTCAGATATCCGTGAGATGGTGAAGTTCCCCAATTTCCCACAAACTGTAAAGGAAAAGGAAAAAAAGACCGAATTAGAGAAGAGAAGGAACAATCGAGCATTTGGATTTTTTTTACAAAAAGAAAAAAATATGGAAATTTAGCGAGCAAAGTTTTCCAGTGCTATGTTCTCATAAATTAGAAGATGTCATGTTCTATGAGGGCAGCCCCTAAGTGCAGTGTACCTTTGCAGCGTTGGGGTTCTAGGCTTAGTCACCACCAGGGGGTACAAACTGCATGAATATTCTATATACTGTATGTTCCCCTTGTGTTTCGTCAAAGTTTCCTCAAGGTATCTCACTTCATCCCACAAACCAGGGCTGTGAATAAGGGGGTACCACCTATCGTCCTGTATGGGGCCCAGGCCAGCAGGGGGGCCCAGGCAGCTGGGTGAATCGGATGTGGGCAGAGAGGGTGATCTGCATGGTGGTGGTGGTGGGGGGGCAATTACTCGTTTGCTTCTTCTCCTCTTCCTCCTGCTGGCTTGCAGCTGCTGCAGAGAGAGCTATATAGGGGATCGATTCCAGTAATTGCCCCCATCCCTGTCACACCAATCCCCCTCCCTTTGCACCATATATTTCCCCCTGTTGCCCAGGCCCTCCTGTGGGCCCCCACAATGCCGGGCTCCCTCCTCTCCTTCCCAACGACAGCTGCAAGCACACAATAGGATCCTTCAGGATGGAGAGTGGAGGAAGGGTCCAGTAAATATGTCACATTTACCAGCCCCTTTATTTCCTGAATGAACCCAATGAGTGATCCGCACCAATCACTCACTGTGTTCATTTATAACTTAAGTGTTTTTTTTTTTGGGGGGGGGGGGGCCTGTCAGTTTAGCTGTATGGGGCCCCATGGATTCTAACAGCAGCCCTGCTACCAATTAAAAATAATACTGGTAGGCTAATCCTATTACCTGGCAATGCTGAGTGTGTGTCAGTGTAATATTATATGGAATTTAGACTGTAAACGTCTTTGGGGTCAAGGGGTTAATGTGACTTTGAATGGCTCAATATGCTTTCCTGCAGCTATGTGGACTAATTAAATGAATGAAAATACAACAAAAAATATAAGGGGTCATTGGCAAGGGTTAAAGAGGTCAACCACCCACCCTTGTAACCTAACATAAAGCCCTTTAAAGCTGACGTTTATGCTGCATATAATTTGCCTTCCTTGACCCCCCCCCCCATCCCCAAACAACATGCTAAAAATGTTTTAAAATAAAACCTTTCCATTTTATCACATAGCTCTTTTTAAGACCCAGCTATATCATCACTGGGTCTCTGTGCTCCTCTATGCTATGAAGGCAGATCCTAGCTAGTGGTAGGGGCCAGCAGAGGGCTGTACATAGCTTCCTGAAAACATCGCAGCACTCCGCCTCAATACACCTCTGAAGACTAGAGATGAGCTTGGGGACTCATGTCCAGCCAGATGTTGAACCTTTACTCCAGTGAGCTGCAGAGTGGGTCATTCCTGCCCCACAGCCAGCCTCTTTATGTTAGCCATGGGACAAGAGTTCAGCATTTGGCTAGAGATGAGTAAGCGGGACGCCCAAGCTCATCTCTCCCCAAGACCCTTCAGCCCTGATGCAAGCTGTGGACTGTGTCCTGCCTTAATGGGGGGATGCCAGGCCCATTGGGTAGGTGTCCCAAGGAAGGCTGTAAAGCTGGACATAGATGGATAGAATCTCAATCTATCGATCGACTTGGGTACAACTAGCCTGTCTGATTTTTTGCATATGATTACTGCCGGCGGCTAAAGCCATTAGCAGCAATCATTGTGTTCTGCTGTTTGGAAAGGTTGCCTGCTGGTAGCAGAACACAATAGTGCTGCCAGAGGGATTCCCCCATCAACAGAAAAAAAAACAAAATAATCTTTGACTTGCCTAATTGTCTATTTATTCACCAATGAGGACAATTTCCTCCTTACTCCAACCTTTGCTTCCTACCTTCCCAACAGTGGCTGGAAACTATCCTATTTGTCTTTTTGTCAAGCTTTGATGCCAACCAACTCTTGCTGGACTCACAATAAAAATACAGAAGTATATGAAGAGTACAGCATGTGTGTATGAGATGGAGAGGACCATGCATCCATAATCTTGAGAAGGAACTTTCTACCACCAACCAAACTCTTGGCTGGTGATAAGGCTTGTCCGAGCCCCCCGAAATCTCAACACGGCGAAATTCTGAGATAACACAACGCACATACCAGGGATACAAGATGGTGCTCTGCCACTCCACTTCCCGGTCTTCAGACAGGTCCTCCTGCTGCTCCCTGTGCGTTTGTAAAATTGAGATGCACACTCATACTGCAGCTGTGTGTGAAGATGGTGGTAGCCCTGAGGAAGTTCTCCAGGTGGAAGAGCCGGCTTCTTGGTTGGGTAGATGTCATTCTTCTCCTTGGTGAATGAACTGGAGTATAACTGGTGTAGTGGAGTCTCCCTGAGGACAAAGAAATAACAGATTTCATGAGAAACCTTCACTCAAGCACACCAAAAAAGAGAGAAAGTCATCCTGTCAGAGCCAGGGACGGACTGACCATTTGGAAACTCGGGCAGTGCCCGGGGGCCCAGGGTCAGTAGGGGGCCCCATGAGATGCCCCATGTACCTTTTCATAGGCTTTTTTGAGTTTGGGCAAGGACACAGGGGCCCCATGATCCCCTATTGCCCGGGGGCCCCATGAGTTGTCAGTCCGCCCCTGGTCAGAGCTGCAAATTTGCCTTTAGAGACTCCCACCAACCTTCCATGATCAAACATGGCAGCAGAGACCTCCAACATAACTCAACGACTGAGTCACTTCAGAGTTTATGGAAAAGATTTTTTCCAAAGAGATTTCCAACAGATGCATAGAAGTATTTTACATGCTATACAGGGCAAGCCAACAAGTTCCCTTTACTGCACCACCTTCCCAGCTGCACATGCTCATCTTTCCCTTATTCACCTGCCACCCTGTTCAGCTGCCATGAGTAAAGCTGGCCATACAGCGGGCTGAACGAAGGATATCCATAAATTCCCTCATCCACGCTATACAGCATAGATGGATGAGTCTCCCACTACCAACTATTGTATCCTGACAACCAGCCAGCATGGCTGTCAGAATACCCGAACAGTGACTGCATCTGGCTTGCTGCAGTCACTGTTTTGGTGGACTTTTTTACTGCCCAGCTCCTTTGATTCTTTAATCGTTTGTCAAGCTGGATGGTGTTGGCAGGGCCACTCCCCGGAATCAGCCAAAATCTGAGCCGTGTAAAGGAGCACCTAAATACTCCCCCAGCAGCCAGCATCAGGTGGAAACTGATTACTGCGGTCTGCTGGGAGACACCCACTTGGGGATACTGAAATCACAACCCTCCACCCAAGGAACCACAGTACCACCAGCAGGTGATCCAGGTCCTGACAGGCAGACTGTGTGCACAAACAGAACACTATAGGTAACCCCCACGTGTGACAGTAAGACATTATGATTGAAAGGAACTGAAATCCAATGAATGAAGGGGCAGGCTAGGGACAGTGAGGCACCCACTGGGGGACACTGAAATTACAACCCTTCGCCCAAGGAACCACAGTACCACCAGCAGGTGATCCAGGTCCTGACAGGCAGACTGTGTGCACAAACAGACCACTATAGGTAACACCCACGTGTGACAGTAAGACATTATGATTGAAAGGAACTGAAATCCAATGAATGAAGGGGCAGGCTAGGGACAGTGAGGCACCCACTGGGGGACACTGAAATTACAACCCTTCGCCCCAAGGAACCACAGTACCACCAGCAGGTGATCCAGGTCCTGACAGGCAGACTGTATGCACAACTAGAACACTATAGGTAACACCCACATGTGACATTAAGCCATTATAATTGCAAGGAACTGAAATCCAATGAATGAAGGGGCGGACTAGGGACAGTAAGGCTGGGGAGGAAAACGCTAGATGATGCAGGATGTCCTCCAACCAGGAAATGAAGCGGGCTCTTCCTGAATTAGGGGTCTACCTGAAGGGGTTATTGATTTTGCTGCTTATTTTCTTTATATGGAAAAAGCAACAATATCCCCATCAGGTCATATATTTTTATTTTTCATTAGTTAACTTATGGAAACATGACATGGAATTTCTTGGTTAGCAGTGGTGTGTAATCTGTTAGTGACTTATAACGATCCCTGGCGGCTTTACACGGCATCAAGATGGATTACATATGGCATGATACAGAAACCAAGACACAAAATGGATGACATAAGGCCGGATTATCCAGAACACACACAATCCTCTTTTTTTTTTTTGAAGATACAACTAATGATGTATTTCATGTTTAGTGAAGAGATCTAGACGGCTTACAAGACACAGAGAGCTCACCGAGTCTGAACCTGGGAGGGAAGGACTTTCTGGCGCACCAAATCTGGGATCTTCGGTTCCCGGCAAGCTAAAGCACAGAAATGGTTAAATGTCATCTCTCAATGTCAAAACGCTTTTCAAACAATTGTAACAGTCGTGTATTTCTTTTCTTTCTTTGAGCAGCCTGTCCTTGGATCAATGCATGTATAAATACCACAAGCAGCTGGTGGAAGAGTCCAAAAATGCTTTCATTGTTCCAGGTGTAACAAAAGAAAAGGTGCTCAAAGTACTAGCCTGAGTAGAAAAGCCTGACTCCTGCCAGCATGATGTAGACAAGTGGGGATGCAGTAATTCACTATATTGCCAAAGGTATTGGGCCAGCCCTCCAACTCATTGGATTCAGGTGTTCCAATCCCCTCCATGGCCACAGATGTATAAATTCAAGCCCCTAGGCATGCAGACTGCTTCTACAAACATTTGTGAAAGAATGGGTCGCTCTCAGGAGCTCAGTGACTCCAAGCGTGGTCCCGTGATAGGTTGTCACCTGTGTAATAAGTCCATCCGTGACATTTTTTGGCTACTAAATATTCCACGCTCAACTGTTAGTGGCATTATAACAAAGTGGAAGCAACTGGGAACAACAGCAACTCAGCCACGAAGTGGTAGGCCGCGTCACATGACAGAGCGGGGTCAGCGCATGCTGAAGCGCACATTGCGCAGAAGTCACCAACTGTCTGCAGAGTCAATAGCTAAAGACCTCCAAACTTGGTGTGGCCTTCATATTAGCACAACAGTGCATAGAGAGCTTCATGGAATGGGTTTCCATGGCCAAGCAGCTGCATCCAAGCTGTACATCATCAAGTGCAATGCAAAGCTTTGGATGCCGTGGTGTAAAGCACGCCGCCACTGGACTCTAGAGCAGTGGAGACGTGTTCTCTGGAGTGATCAATCACGCTTCTCTGTCTAGCAATCTGATGGACGTGTCTGGGTTTGACGGTTGCCAGAACGGTACTTGCCTGACTGCATTGTGCCAAGTGTAAAGTTTGGTGGAGGAGGATTATGGTGTGGGGTGTTTTTCAGGGGTTGGGCTTGGCCCCCTAGTTCCAGTGAAGGGAACTCTTAAGGTGTCAGCATACCAAGACATTTTGGACAATTTCATGCTCCCAACTTTGTGGGAAGAGTTTGGGGATGGCCCCTTCCTGTTCCAACATGACTGCGCACCAGTGCACAAAGCAAGGTCCATAAAGACATGGATGAGCGAGTTTGGGGTGAAGGAACTTGACTGGCCGGCACAGAGTCCTGACCTCAACCCCGTAGAACACCTTTGGGATGAATTAGAGCGGAGACTGCGAGCCAGGCCTACTCCTCCGACATCAGTGCCTGACCTCACAAATGTGCTTCTGGAAGAATGGTCAAACCTTCCCATAGACACCCTCCTAAACCTTGTGGACGGCCTTCCCAGAAGAGTTGAAGCTGTTATATTTTTATTTTTACTAGTAATGGCAGCAATCAGCAACGTATAGCGGGACTGCGGCAGGCATTCTGACACTGGGGGGAAATGACTTGGTGTCACTGACATCCCCAGTGACACCAATACAGTGATCAGTGCTAATAAAAAATACTGACACTGTACTAATGGCACTGGGCAGGAAGGGGTTAACATGTGGGTTAATTGTCAAAGGGTTAACTGTGTGCTGGGAGTGTTTTACTGTGGAGCGGGGTGTTTGTGCTTCACTGTAAGCACACTGCCATGCAAAGCAGTGTGCATGAGCTGGCAGGGGAGAGAACTGTTTTGTTTACAAACAGTTCTCCCCCCCCCCTTCCCCATTGAAGATGCTCAGCAATCACTGGGCGCCTGCGAGTAATCACCAGCCAGGACCCGGTCATTGACAGCTGCGGCTGCTAATGGCGGAACAGGTAGGACGCGCGCGCCCCCTACCCGGAAATGTTACATGACGTACATATACACGTGATTTTGCACTCCCGTGCCACACTGTACTCAGATTTTTTTTTATTTTATAAAAAACAAACACGTCATCCTTACCTGCTGTTTGCAATGGTTGGTTTTGCATCTGAACACAGGAGGTTTGTTACCTTAATGCAGAGAATGCAGGTAAAAAAAAAACCTTCTGCCCTTAGAACCACTTTAATTACAACTCAAAAAAGTCTCAATGAGTTTCTAAATACAGACTAATTTAGAAGTTTTCAGCTTAAGCCTTTTTAGAATGTGTTTTTTTTTTTTTTAGCCCATAGCAATCTACAATGCCTGCCCAACAATGCACTTAATGCAGCCCTAATCCCACGACGGGCGGGAAGAGGGAAAAACACAAAGCCTTAAACATATTTTTTGATTATATTCAGCAATTACCCTGAAAGGAAGAACGAATTACACTGAAAATATCCACTTCCAATTTGTCTGTGTATGTTTAATCCGGATAAAGGAGTCAGACAGACTGAGTGGGATAGACAGGAGTGGTCCTTAACCAGCTCTGTGCCAAATGAGTGGGCGGCAAGTCTCAATATAAACCTATGAATATGTGAACACATGCTGACTCCCGCAGCTTACTCTATACACTTGTAGCAGACGTGAACACTTCTGTCCATTGGGTGTATTCTGGGTCCCGTGATCCTCACTGCTGGCCATAGCTCTGGCCACCTTGAACTGGTGACAGGTTCTCTTAGCTCTTTGACCTTTGCCAGGACTCATGATCTCTCTGTATTCTGACTTCTGTACTCCGGTGACAAGGCTTCACCTCCCCTGTCCCTGCTCACTGGAGGGATCATCCTTCCTGATCTCCTCTGATGGCCTGAGCTCACACTTCCTTGGAAGAGTACTGGTCTCCTTAGAAGACCAACACAACCCAATTACTTCTAGCTTCTAGTCCCGGAGCCGGTCAGACCACCATCGCCCACTTATGTCCCTTTCTCTCTCCAATTGGTTCAATATAAAATCCCACACTCACAGGTTCTTTTATGGCAGCAGGAATATCTTGAGGCTCACACAAGGGGAATGCTGGACAATGTAAATATTATGTAGCCTCATCATCCACTACCATGGATACAAATGGAGAAACAGAAAAAGGGCGCACCGACCTAGTGCATTATCGTTTAAAATAATTTATTAAAGAAACAAAAATAGGTATCATACTCACAATGGACATAATAACACAGGCATGTCAAACTGAACAAGATGTATGATCCAAACAATATCTGAGTCCATACGATGGAACCCTGGATGACCAACTGGCTAACGCATTTCGAGGACACAACCTCTTCCTCAGAGCCAGGGGCGGACTGACCATTTGGAAACTCGGGGACTGCCCAAGGGCCCGGGGTCAGTAGGGGGCCCCATGACATGCCCCTGGTACCTTTTTTCATAGGCTTTTTTGAGTTTGGGCAAGGACACAGGGGCCCCATGATCCCCTATTGCCTGGGGGCCCCATGAGTTGTCAGTCCGCCCCTGGGGGGGGGGGGATTATACTGATATATCTGTACCAGGTATCATATCATTGTGGCAGCACAGTGGCTAAATGGCTAGCACTTCCACCTGGCTGTACTAGGGTCATTGGTTTGAATCCCAACCATGGCACCTCCTGCCTGGAGTTTGCATGTTCTCCCTGTTCCTGTGAGGGTCTCCTCCCACACTCCAAAGACATGCTGGTAGGTTCACTGGCTCCTGTCTAAATTGGCCCTAGTATATGAATGTGAGTTAGGGACCTTAGACTGTACACCCCTTGAGGGTTAGGGACTGATGTGAATGTACTATATATATGTAAATTGATGGTGCTATATAAGTACATAAAATTAATGTTTATTAATCACCCAACAAGCAGCATCACTATATGTAAAAACTAGTGCAGGAGAGCCTTTGGGTAGAGGAGGGATCTATGTGCTGATCCGGATGTGCTTTGCTAGAGGACACAAGAAAATTACTCAGTAGAGTTTAGCTTGTAAATAATACAATGAAGCTCCTGGTAGGTGGCTGGTAGTGCAGGATCGGTGAGAGTCAGCATGGGAAGTGGAGAGCAGTCTCAACGCGTTTCGCCTCACCTCAATTACAAAGTCCCAGAGGTGGGTCAAAATGCATCAGATGGCATAACTATCGGGAGGAGCTGGGGCTGAGGCCACTCTCTACCTTCAATGGATATGGAGTTGCTTTGTGAGTGGCGTTCACCTATAATTCATCATACCCCTTTTACTGGATTAGCATATGTACACCAGCACGACATCTGGAATGGGATATCGGAACCATAGCATTAGCACTTAGAGCAGCGCTCCATTAAGTATATACAAGGTCTCCTTTAAGGAGGTTAGCCTGTGGTCAAAGTACAATGTATGGGGACCTAGTTGTGATCCTAGTCTGCTGCCTCTCTAATCAAGATGGATGGATTATTCATCAGATGATCTATCCTTGGGTGTTGGATACAAATGTTCATCCCCCAGCTGTGCTCCTGGCTCCTCCTCTTCTCCGAGTGCTCCCATAGCAAGCCGCTTGCTCTGGGAGCACTTGTGCATGCTCACTTCGGAGCCCTGCTCTGTGTGTTCATAAGACACACAAAGCGGGGCTTGGCCACTACTCCATCTTCACTGGCTGTGATTGACAGCAATGGCTTTCACTGCTGTGTTTCAGCCAATGAGGAAGCAGAGATCCGGGAGAGCAGCAGCTCTCATACAAATCGCTGGATCAAATAGGGCTCAGGTAAGTATTAATGGGAACTGAGAGGGGAGCTGCATACTAAAGGTTTTTTTACCTTCATTCATAGGATGCAAAAGCCTTCAACCTTTACAACCACTCCAATATTAATCCTTTTATGGCCAGAGGTCATTGATGACTAGATTCCCAAGCCAAACTGATGGCTTTGCAGATTTCACTGCAACCTAAAGGTGACAGGGTTCGAAGGTTTTTTTTTTCTCTATGAAACCTCTATGTGATCACAATGTCATAGCTCACATAGCAATCACATGACTTGGAACAACTCTGATTGGTTCATGATTGTCAGTGAGGACCACAGTTGTTAGTGTCAGCGACAGCTGGGATTGAGAGCCAGTAGCTGTGCAATGTATTGACTGCTGACTCTCAGGAAAGAAGGTGCATGGGGGAGGCGGCATTTGTAAATGTGTCCCCAGCAAGCCCGCAAATAGTAATTTATTTTAAAAAAATTTAATATTTTCTCTTACCTTTGATACAGACTGGCTGTTTCCCAGACCATTGCCCCGTTTCCAGGCATTTCCTCTCCTGGTTTCCACTGAGGACATGGGAGTTGTTACAGAAGTAATGGATGGTGGACCCTACCGCCACTTTATTCCCAGTTCTATGAAACTCCTGTTCTGATAATTTTCCATAACCATTCAGTGGAGGTCCTGGATCCATGCAGCTCTTTTCTTCTATCACTGAAAACAGAAGAGTAATATTACAATACTAGGAACCCTGTAAAGCATCTCCGTTCACAAATACTCTATATAGGATAATAAATCCTGTACATGGTCCAATATTGTGTTATTGTCCTTCAGAGGGCAACTGCAGAAAAATCTTGGGATTAAACACATTAAGGCTCCCTTCACATCTCCGTGTAACTGGAACTCGCTTTCAGGGCCATTTTAATAGCATCATGGGCCCCTGGGCAATTGAATGCACTGGGGCCCCTACCAGCCGCCCCAATTTACACACCTACCTAGAATTAATGTATAAATAGTGGATAGAATAAAATGTAGTGATTTATTGGTACTTTCACATGTGCTCACTGCCCAACACCATAGAGCTCAATTGGCATTTGCCATTAAATACCAGATTTGGCAGATCTCCCTGTGCTTTTCACAGATCAGAGCAGGTTCACCCTGAGCACATGTGACAGACGTGAAAGGGTCTGGAGAAGCCGTGAAGAACATTATGCTGCCTGTAACATCGTTTTGGTGGTGGGTCAGTGATGGTCTGGGGGAGGCATATCCATGGAGGGATGCACAGACCTCTACAGGCTAGACAATGGCACCCTGACTGTCATCAGGTATCGGGATGAAATCCTTGGACCCATTGTCAGACCCTACGCTGGTGCAGTGGGTCCTGGGTTCCTCGTAGTGCAGTGGTCGGCAAGCCGCGGCTCGCGAGCCACATGCGGCTCTTTACAAACTTAAATGCGGCTCTTCTGTGTGCCGGGCGCCCGCTCCCCTCCCTCCTCTCGGGCGGCCGCCCCAAAAGTCAGGACTCTTCAGCTGTCAGGATGTAGGCGGGGCAGCCAGGATGTAGGCGGGGCAGCGTGATGAACTCCTCTCCTCTCACAGTCCGCCCTGAAGACCAGAACGGCGCCGGAACACGGCGAGAAGAACGCGTGGAGCAAAGGTAAGTGAATTGACACAATATGGGGAATGAATTACTATAGGGGGGATGAATTACTATAGGGGGGATGAATTACTATATGGGGGATGAATTACTATGGGGGATGAATTACTATATGGGGGATGAATTACTATGGGGGATGAATTATTATATGGGGGATGAATTATTATTAAAAATCGCCAAGATACGCTCCTTCCTTACCCCAGACACCACTAAACTACTAGTACACTCCCTGATTATCTCACGCCTGGACTACTGCAACTCCCTCCTCACCGGCCTACCCCAGTGCAGGCTCTCCCCGCTTCAGACCATCCTGAACTCAGCGGCCAGACTCATCCACCTCACCAGCCGCTCCACCTCTGCCACCCCCCTCTGCCTCTCCCTCCACTGGCTCCCCATTGCCCAACGCATTAAATTTAAATTGCTCACCCTGACCTATAAGGCCATTCACAACACTGCCCCTAACTACCTCACCGACCTGATTCCCAGGTACCACCCTACCCGTACCCTTCGCTCTTCACAGGACCTCCTTCTATCTTGCTCCCTGGTCTCCTCCTCCCACGCACGACTGCAAGACTTCTCCAGGTCCTCCCCCATCCTCTGGAACTCACTACCCCAATCCATCAGACTGTCACCTTCCCTCCTCACCTTCAGGCGCTCCCTGAAAACCCACCTCTTCAGGGAAGCCTACCCCACCCTCACCTAACAGCCGCTGCCCTTCCCTCCTCCTACCACTCCATCCCCCACAGCCGTTTCCTCCTGTGCCTCTACCCCCTCCCTCCTAGATTGTACGCTCGAAAGAGTAGGGCCCTCTAACCCCTCGTGTGCTGTTTGATGTTACTGTTCTGTTTCATGTATTGTCCCCCCTCTATTGTACAGCGCTGAGCAAACCCTTTGGCGCTATATAAACTCGATAAATAAATAAATAAATAAATAAATTACTATAGGGGGGATGAATTACTATATGGGGGATGAATTACTATATGGGGGATGAATTACTATGGGGGATGAATTACTATATGGGGGATGAATTACTATAGGGGGGATGAATTACTATAGGGGGGATGAATTACTATAGGGGGGATGAATTACTATGGGGGATGAATTACTATATGGGGGATTAATTACTATGGGGGATGAATTACTATATGGGGTATGAATTACTATGGGGGATGAATTACTATATGGGGGATGAATTACTATATGGGGGATGTATTTTCAGTTTTAATAATGTGGCTCTCAAAATAAATTCCAATCGTGGTTTTGGCGAGATTTGGCTCAGTTGAAAAAAAAAGGTTGCCCACCACTGTCCTAGTGCATGATAATGTCCGGCCTCGTGTGGCAAGAGTATGCAGACAGTTCCCGGAGGGTGAAGGAATTGAGACTTTTGAATGGCCTGACCTAAATCCAATAGAACACCTTCAATTTGTGTGTGCCTCTGAAATGGCAACAAACTTCAGTACCCTATATTTTATATAGGCGACACTTTAAAAGCCCCCACAGGTCATCAGTTTAGTGTTGTGGAGGAGGTCTGGTGCTAGAATTATTGCTCTCTGGCATGTGCAGAGATATGTAACGTGTATCGCAATAGACATTTTCATGCATTTACGTTCGTACGTGTGTATATGTGCGCTGCGCAAACTGTTGGCGCTATATAAATCCTGTATAATAATAATAATAATATGTGGGAGGGCTCAAAATTATTTTTGGGGGGGATGAACGATGTACGGACCTGGCAGCAAAGGGGTAAAGCAGAAACATGAAAAACTTTAAAAGGTACCTATAAACATTTTTACAAAACAATGTTTTATATCACATGTATATAATTGTTTAACAAATAGATATTTTATACATGACAAAGGATTCCCTGAGCACTATAGGTTATCTTAAACATCAGCAAGGAGGAAGCCTATCCTGGGAATCTGAGAATTACTTTGTCCTACTGAAAAATTGGGTGGAGCCTTCCATTAAGTGAGAAATCTAAGTCACTTGCATGTATTAAAGTATATTTATACCCCAAAACAAGAATAATATGTTACTGCTTACCAGTCCTTAGAAGTGGTGATTGTATTTGTTATTTTTAATCAGGATTTTTTTCTCCTTTATTTTCACCTGATAATCCTGCAAAAAACACACTTCCAGTCCGTGGGGGTTATCCTCACTCAATTCTCTATATAAAAGGAGCCATGGTTGTGACTCAGGCTGAACTTTAAAATGGTTGTAAACCTCAGACATTAAATATGAACAAAGCATATCCCTTTATAGTGTGTACTTGTCTCAATTAAGAGCATCAAGTGTCATTTCTGTCTGCTGCCTCCTTCTTCTACTATCAGCATGAATCACTTCTGACAGGTTTTCCTGACACCAAGAGAAAAATGATAACAGGGGAGAGACCTCCGGCACACATCCTGTGATAGAGAGCCTCAGCTCTGTTCCTGTGTGCTGTGTGAAAGATGGGGTATCCCTTTCCTCCAAACAGTTTTCAGAGCTCTCCTCACTGAGCTCTACTGTGTTTAAATTCAACTATCCATCCCCTGTTTTCTGAACTCTCAGACAAATTTTATTTGAACGGATATAGAGAAGAGATTACTGCAGATAAACAGGTACAACTTATATAGGAGGATTTGTTTCATGTCTGTGTGTCAGCTGAGGCCAGGCACTGCACTGGGTATATATAAGGGTTTACAACCAGTGGTTGATTTTGGTTGTGTGCCACCCTAGGCAAGAGTAAATGGGGGTGGGGGTTGGGGAGAGAGAGATTCCAGCATTCACCCGCCGGCCACCCTTGGAGCCATGATCAAGAAAGCCGAACATCGTCCTGCTGCGCTGATCTCTGATCATAATCCAGGAACGAGAGTCGGACACCCTTCAGCAGCCTATACTGCTGTGCTTGTGTCTCACCTGCTCCCTATCCTCAGTCACCGGCTGCCACGTGTGTCCATTCTGCTGAGGGGGTGGCGCTGCCCCCTTGAATAATGCCGCCCTAGGCAAACATCTTGCT
The DNA here is from genome assembly GCF_062004578.1 of Staurois parvus. Taxonomy (NCBI): domain Eukaryota; kingdom Metazoa; phylum Chordata; class Amphibia; order Anura; family Ranidae; genus Staurois; species Staurois parvus. Next base: position 7,548,886 of record NW_028317980.1, on the reverse strand, counting down.
TGCCTTGTGGCAAATATGCCCCTGTTTACAACCACTTTAAACTTCAACTCCAGTCCTCCATTACTTCGGTGGTAAGAGGATTAGTATATTACAGAAGGAACATAACATTTTCTGTGCTTTCAGTTCAACTTACAGGAAGTGACAAGGACGCAGTATTTCTAGCAAAATCAACAGAATTTTTTTGTACTTGCTGAAAAAATGTTCTTAGCCTGAGAAAAGAAAACAAATGCAGCCACTACATATATGGACCAGTAACCTACAATATATTAAAAAAAAATTCTTGGGTTTAGCCTCTACTTTCAGCTTGAGCAACTGAGCTCTGTAAACTTCAGACTTTTTACAACAGGTAGTAAAAACAGGATAAAATAAGAATTCAAAATATTATTAAGCAAATTTTCACCTAAAAAAAAGAAATGTTAAGCCCCAACCACAAGAAATAATAATAATCATCATCAAATATATACAAAACCACTATGCATTACTTGTAAAAGGAGCTACAAAGCAGCCGCATGCATCAAACAGCGATGTTCATAACAAAGCACTCTGTCATTTTTCATATTACAGCTTTTTACCTCCTGTACGGCTGACAGACTGTCATCTCACCTGCAGCTGCATATAAGCAGAATATATCCGAAATTCTAAATATATAATGGCTTCGTACTCATTCCTGTAGATGGTAACCTTTGCAGAGCTCCAAACCCTGCAATATAATGTATAGCCAGAAGAGATTTCAGGTTATCCCCCAAGTGACATCCGTGTCACCGGAAAGCGATCTGAAGCAACAGAATATTCTCTGAATCATGAAAAAGACTCACATCAAAAATTCAATTATAATGAGCCAGGAAAGGAGTGACAGACCCCATCTGGATGGTGGAATTAATGAATAGAATGGCCATGAAATGTTCATGTACTCTGATCATTAACAATGTGACACACTTTTCTCCCTGTCCTGGTAAATTGCGCAGGAAGTCAATCACCGGCGGTCTGTCCCTTCTGTCACTCCACGGCGGTTAAATTAGACCCAGCGATTGAGCTGTAAAGAGAATCTCAGCAGTGGTCCTCTGAGGCCTTGTATGAATGGGGATTGAGCGGGTTGAGATAAGTCTTTCAGATATACAATATATATTGTAATCTTCTATGTAATTCCAGTAATATAATACGATAGCCAGGCTTTTTCTGATATTCTAGAGACTGACAACTACTGTAGCTCCTAGTTTTATGGGCTTTTTATAGCACAAAGAGGTTTTCCATCTTATTGGAACTAAGATCCTTTAGCAAAGGAGGTTCGTACATTTAGGCAGGTTCAGTCTGTATTCTCCACTGTAGGTGGCAAGCAGGGGCGGACTGACAACTCATGCGGCCCCCGGGCAATAGGGGATCATGGGGCCCCTGTGTCCTTGCCCAAACTCAAAAAAGCCTATGAAAAAGGTACCAGGGGCATCTCATGGGGCCCCCTACTGACCCCGAGCCCTCGGGCAGTGCCCGAGTTTCCAAATGGTCAGTCTGTCCCTGGTGGCAAGCGACCACAGCAGAAATCCAAAGGGGAGGGGAAGTTGAAAGAAACTGGGTTTCTTGATTACTTCCCTGGTCACCCAGGGCAGTGATCCAGTTGGATGCTCATGTCCCACATGACCCTGACTGCCATTTTGGGTTAGGCAGAGTCTATATTATTATTACACAGGATTTATATCGCACCAATAGTTCGCTCAGCGCTGTACATTACAATGGGAGACAATACATGAGACAGTACAATAACAATACAGTGTGATACACGAGGGGTTCGAGGGCCCTGCTCCTTGGAGCTTACAATCTAGGAGGGAGGGGATAGTGGTACAGGAGGAAAAGCTGTGGGGGATAGAGTGGTGGGAAGAGAGGAGGAGATCAGCAGTTAGCAGGGGGAGGGGTAGGCTTCCCTGAAGAGGTGGGTTTTCAGGGTGCGCCTAAAGGAGAGGAGAGTAGGTGATAGTCTGATGGGTTGGGGTAGGGAGTTCCAGAGGATGGGTGATGCCCTGGAGAAGTCCTGGAGGCGGGCATGGGAGGAGAAGACCAGGGAGCTAGAGAGAAGGAGGTCTTGTGAGGATCGGAGAGTGCGTTTTGGGTGGTATTTGGATATTAGGTCGGTGATGTAGTTTGGGGCAGTATTATGGACAGCTTTGTAGTGTTAGCAGTTTGATATAATGTAACACCCTCCAGTTTAGTCAGATAGTTTTTGTTAGATAGAGGCTGAGTAGCAGCCTGGGAGTGAGGTAGTGAGGCTCTAACAGGTCAGGGCTTCTGGAGCCCTCCTACCTCTTCAGAGACCTGAGAGCTTTCTGAGGGAAGTGTGGAGGAGGGGAAAAGGCCCAGATCTGCATGCTTGAGCGACCCTGGCAGGAGGCTGGGCATGGTGACCAGGGTAAACCTCAAATGTGGCAGATCCTGGGGGGAGAGATGCAGCGTTTTGTGGAAGATAGATTGAGGAGCCTGGGAGGAGGCCTCAGGGAGGGGAGCCCACCTACAGGAAGGTCACTGGAAAAGAGGATCTCCACTGCCTCAACATCTCCCAGGGAGGATAGCCTGTGTAGCAGGAAAGGAGCCAGCGCAGCGTAAGCCCTGAAGGCAGCCACCAACCCACCAAGCTAACAGGAGAGGACAGTGTGAGTACTCTTACACCCCCTGGGCCTGATAAGGGGAGAGGGAAGTCTGGTTCAAGACCAAACTAGCTTCTCATGTGGGACTGTTTCTAAATTAACATCTCTTCAGCCCCCTTGCTCATGGAATACCCTCAGTGCAGCTGGGTGAAGAGGAGTAATCATCCAAGGTCTTAGGAGGTACACTAGGCGCTCGTCAAGGAAAGAGACTGTTTCTATTCACATCTTTTGTACATAGTTGCTAAGGAGTTAATCTTTTGTTCTGCAGTTCTTTCAGCTTCCCATATACCTCTAGACCCCATCTAAGTTCTTAACCCCTTAATAAAATCACAAAAACAAGCTCAAGGACTGTTCTTTGACTCCAGTATGCAAGGTGTGGAAAATGCGTGTTTCCTGGCCTTGCAGAGTATAGGGGAACTCAAATCAAATCCAGCAGCCCCTAAGGGGGTAGTACTACAATAAGACTCTGACTCTTGGTTTTGGTGCAATTTATGTGAGTGGCTAGTGTAGGGATAGCATGTCACGGACAGCACTAGCGGAAGGGAGAGGTTCCGGTGGAGTACGGAGAGAGCAGAGACTACGTCTACCTTCTCAGGAAGATTCCCCATTGGGTTAGACTGGACAGGCCTTACTTCACTCCTTGTGGCAGACACTGTCGGCATCCCTGAGTTTTCAGACTGGGTGAGCCTCCTCACAGGGACCTCATTGATCTGTTGAACTACTTTTACAATGCATTGTTTCTTGCAAATCAGGACTCTGTGTGCAAACTGCCCAACACACCACGCTGCACCTGCCCAACACACGTAAGTCTTGGATTGACACCATAGGCCAAGAATTGTGGAGGTTTTCAGAGCTTCAATGTCTCTGCATCTTTACAGCCCTGAGGTAGGGGTATACTCTGCCCCACCAAAATATGTCGGCTCTGCAATAAAAATCTTTTATCCTATTTTGAAGTACATTTGTGTCTGGACTATTACCTTCTGGTGTAGTGCTTCAATATTAGACTTTAAGTTCCAGAACAATAAATATTAGAAGTGCTGGACCTGATGCTTGGCATTCTTCAAATTCAGGATGGTAGTGCTTCTTGTCAAATGGGCTTAGGCCACTCAGAAAAACAAAGTGGGGGAAAAGTCCAAAAGGAGTGTCATGTAATGTCACTTGTCATGTGTCCCAGAGGACTACGGGGGGAGGACAACTTCTACTTCCAATCACCTAGGCGATCACAGCAGATGTGGGAGAGGGTATCTGTCAATTTCAGGTACCCGCTCCTCAAAGGTGCCAGTCCTTAGCGGGGAGCGGGGGACCAGTCCTTAAAGCAGAACTTCCCCTTTTTCAGTGGAGCTCTACTTTAAGCACTGTCTCTGACTGACAGGTATTCTATCCCTACACCAGCCACTCGCACAAAGCGTAACAAGCTTGGGAATCAGACTCATAAATAGACTCTGCCTGACCCAAGATGGTTTCCAAAGTCACATGGGGCCTTAGTATCCAATCGGATAACTGCCCCATGTCACCGAGGAAATCATAGAAGAACCAAGTTCCTCTCAAATTCCTTGCCTATCTGCAATACCACTGCAGTCAAGTGCCACCTGCAGTGAAGAACCCAGACTGCTCTTGCCTACACCTTTATTCCTGACAATGAAGTCAAAACCAGTAGAAAAATGGTAGTCAACAAGTTTCCGGGGTCAAGAAATCCTTATTCATTAGCGTATAACTTAATAGAAGATATAGTTGATAGTTCTTTGGAGACCTCAAGCTCAAGAGTCAGAACAAGTGGTGGAAATAAACTGTCCCACAGACTTTGAACCTGACCTTGATATCCTGTTGAAAATAACCTGAAACATGCTCATGAATAAATATAGATATGGGCTTTGAAGAAGAGGTAAAGTAAAGAGACGTGTGTTCTTACTTGAATCTTGGACTGCTTTGAATATTTCTTCCACATCTGTGTAATGATCCAGTGTCAGACTTTGCCTCTGTAATAAAGACCATTCACTGCTGCTCTCTCTCCTTGTGCAGGATGGCTGGTCTTGTCTCCGCCCCTCCTGTAGTTTTATGCAGGCAGCCTGTAGTGGGCGGGCCTTCTGTGTCCCTCCCACATATCTGCTTTCTGTACAGGCTATATACAGCACAGTGATGATGTCACCACAATTTTTTTCAAGATAACAGTTGGGTTTGAAAAGGTATTTGGTGCACACAGAGTGGATTTATATCCTTTTTGGCTATTAAGAAATATATTTAAATGACCGTATTTGCGCATGGAGTTCAGGTTTAAAATAGTCTGTCGCTGAGTTCTTACTTGTGTTGCATTCTCCAACAGTGAAATCTCCCAAGTTCCTCTTGTTACGTTCACCAAAATATAAAATAAATATAAAATCCAGGAGGGTAAGTGAGGTTCCCTTATGAAGGAGTAGGAACTCAGCTCAGAGTTCTCATCTGTAGGGGGTTATTTACTAAAACTGCATGGTGCAAAAGCTGATACAGGTGACATATCCATATGATCCAGCATCTCCCGTGTCAGAGAACGGCTGCTGCAGGGGAGAGGAGGGAGCACTGATAATGAGTGGGCCATGGGAGCTTTTGGGTGATGTCACAGCCTGGGAATTCACAGACACTGTTGATTGCTCCCTTACACTGCTATACCGGAACTGCTGAATCATGTTGCCAGACTGGATTAAAAAAAGGTAAGTACACAGATCTTTTTTATACAGGGTAGGTAGGAGGATGGGGGAAGGGAATGTTTTTAAGAATAGCTAAAGTTAGCCTTTGCTACCACTTTAAAGTGTTACTAAACCCACAACAGTACAATCAGTCTGTATATGCAGTAAAGCATGCTTGTTATACTCACTGTAAAACCTAAGGGGTTAATCTTCTGCATTGTGTAAAAACGCTGTTTGGACCTGTCTTCTGTGAGCCTCCCCTTCTTCCAGTATCTCCCTCTTATCTCCTGATAAAAGATATTGTGTGGAGTCACTCTGCACATGCTCAGTTTGGTGTGTATTGCTAGAGAGGTTAGGTTTTTTTCTTTGGAGACTGCATTTGATCAGCACAGGGCCAATCGGCAATGTTCAGACAGAGGTCAGGGGTTCTACATCCTCCTACAGCAGAATGAAAACTCCTCCTGCAAGCTTTAACCAGTGCTCTGCTGGACACTGATAGAAGTCACAAGACTGCTCTAACTGCTGATGAGAAAAGGTATTTAGCAGTTTATATTTACTAAAATAATTGCATTTCCATGTAGTGTGTACTGTGGGAGACCAGATATAGTGAATGTAAGGTCCGGGGAGACCAGATATAGTGAATGCAGGGTCCGGGGAGACCAGATATAGTGAATGCAGGGTCCGGGGAGACCAGATATAGTGAATGCAGGGTCCGGGAAGAGCGGATATAGTGAATGCAGGGTCCTGGGAGAGTAGATATAGTGAATGCAGGGCCCGGGAAGAGCAGATATAGTGAATGTATGGTCCTGGGAGAGAAGATATAGTGAATGCAGGGTCCTGGGAGAGAAGATATAGTGAATGCAGGGTCCGGGGAGACCAGATATAGTGAATGCAGGGTCCGGGGAGACCAGATATAGTGAATGCGGGGTTCGGGAAGAGACCAGATATAGTGAATGCGGGGTCCGGGGAGACCAGATATAGTGAATGCAGGGTCCTGGTAGACCAGATATAGTGAATGCAGGGTCCGGGGAGACCAGATATAGTGAATGCAGGGTCCGGGGAGACCAGATATAGTGAATGCAGGGTCTGGGGAGACCAGATGTAGTGAATGCAGGGTCTGGGGAAAACAGATATAGTGAATGCAGGGTCCTAGGAGACCAGATATAGTGAATGCAGGGTCCTAGGAGACCAGATATAGTGAATGCAGGGTCCAGGAAGACCAGATATAGTGAATGCAGGGTCTGGGGAAAACAGATATAGTGAATGCAGGGTCCGGGGAGACCAGATCTAGTGAATGCAGGGTCCGGGGAAACCAGATATACTGAATGCAGGGTCCGGGGAGACCAGATGTAGTGAATGCAGGGTCTGGGGAAAACAGATATAGTGAATGCAGGGTCCGGGGACACCAGATATAGTGAATGCAGGGTCCGGGGAAACCAGATATACTGAATGCAGAGTCCTGAGAGACTAGATATAGTGAATGCATGGTCCGTGGTTTAGAAACAGTTTAATTGCACAAGCTGAAGGTAGAAGCTGATTGGCTACCATGCACAGCTGCACCAGGCTCTGAGTGCACCAAGTTTAGTAAATCAGATGGGTCAGATGGGTTAACTCCTCAGCATCTACCAAACACTGAAAAATCAATTTTTGGTGGACTGACCCTTTAATCTAGTAACTTTATAAATTTATGGCCCCAGTGCAGCTATAGACTTTCAGGTGTTCCGCAGTTGGGGAGACATTTTGTTGCTGAGTATACTTCAAAGTATATCTGTAACACTATCAATCTTGTGTCCGTGGATCCCTGCTATTCCCAGATGTTATTCAGCATCTTGCCAGAAAGACAAATCACACGAAACCTTCATCCTACCCTTCCAATGCCGTCAGATTGTCGGTATATTTAATGTGACATAGCCATCCATCACTAGCACTGTGTAAACAAGTCACAGGATTCCGCTGTCCTACAGAATACATAATGAAATTCAGAGCTGCGGGGGGAGAAGGACCTCACTGACTCTCATGGGGTTTAGTAGTTTCTGAACTACAAGGTATCTACAAGGTATTACTGCACTTTCAGGGCTTACACATGACAATCAACTGTAATGGAAAACCTTAGAGAGCCACCAAAATGTTTCTCAACTTCTGAAGTTTCCACATGCATCACAAGAGGTTTTTATAAGAGAGACACCCTCCTAGTTAGGTTGCTGCTAGGTTAGGCACATTTAGTTTGGCTCTTCTGTAGCCAGGAGCAGGTTGATTGTTTTGGCTGTTCTGGTTTTCAGGCTGCAGGTTTGATTGCTCCGTCCTGCCTACCAGAAGCCTCTGGGATGCTCTGGAGTATAGGACTGGGGTAATCAAATAGGCAGCATCAATATTTATGCTGCCTCAGTTAATTTCTGGTCAGGAGGGTGACCAGCAGGGGGCTGGGGTGTGCATAAATAGTCAGGGGCCTAGAAGAGCAGAGTCCTTTGCCTGGTGGTGAGAGACTCAGTCTGGGGGGACTGTCTGCCCTTCCTGGACCATCCAATGGACCTACAGGTGGTTCAAGGGAAAGGGAATACTAAAGGGGCCAATTCCAAAAAGTTAAAAGGAGCAGTCTGGACCAAGGTCCGCAGAGGATCTGACCAGTCTCACAATACAGGGACTGTTTATTACTGGAAGGAGGCATCCATGTATACGGGGACACAGTGAGTAGAGGCCTGAGAGAGATCCTAGAGAGACTGTTGCTGTGCTGAGCTTCTTTTTGTGAGAGACTGTTCCAGAGTTGTTGGCTCAGGGCTTTTTCCAGTGTGGGACCCCCCTGAAGCTGAATGTCCACATCCTCTAATATTAGAGGCCTACTTTGAGGAAATGAGTTTTGCTAAAGAGTGTCCTCAGTTCAAGTTACACTAATTCCCAGGGCTCGCCCTATTCCATATCCTAGTTCTTCAACCAATAAACAAAAAAACCCCAAAACCTTCGGCTTGGTTGTTGAGTGGAGAGACGGAGAATCTGTTGTGTGCCTGGCTGCTGTGCACCCAATAGGGAATAGAACCTGGGACAAGCAGCAGAATCAGCTTGGGGTCTGCGCTACATGAGAAAAGGAGGTAAGAGAAGCCAAACTCTCTGAATGGCTGTTGGTGGTCTAAATGTAAAAAAACAATGGTTGCACTCGAGAAAAGACCCAGACAGGCACTATAATGAGTATTTGCAATGGAATGGGTACCTGAGTGGATTCTGGCAATCTAAAGGTAAAGAGCATTGGTTAGTGGTGGCAACCCTGTACATGTGGAAGACCCACAACGCAGTGTATATGTAGTTGTCTTGGCCTTTGCTATCACATCACATCAGTTAGGCAAGGTTCAGCTTGTGTAGCCTCCCTAGCGGTCTGATTAGTCTATATTTCTGTACTCAAAGCGGTACATTTTTTTGCATGGAAATATGTTTTTTTTTTTTATTGCAGGCCTGTAATTTTTAGGAATAACTCACTGAAATCTGTCCGAACAAGAATCTAGTAAACATTCCGGGTATTATAAAATTTTAAACACGAAATCATAAATTATAATTTAATAAATAATCATAAAAAATAATAATACAATAATAATAAATTTAATTTAATAATATAATCAAACTAAAAACACTGAAATTTGAAATATAGCGCCAACTTCGCACATGGCTGAGCTCAGTTGTAAATCGTTTTCAGTGTCTGATGAGGAATTTCTCCACGAATCATTATCACTCAATTCTGCAAATGGTTCTGATTTCGCTGTTCTCTAGCTGTTCTAAAATCGATTTTGACGTAAAGGGACGCTTTTTGGACGCCATAGACGTTTCTCAGTTTCCAGGCAGAAAGAACAGTAAAAATGCAGGCAGGGAGCCGGACAAAGCACTCGGGACAAAATGTATGTGAAATGGTTTGATACAGTAATGTTTTACTATGTGATTTTAGTGAATTTAGTGAATGTCACTTTTACAACTTTCAAATTTACCGCCAGTTCCGTCCCCCGTACGTCCCGACGTCGCAGGGAACGGAACTCGGAAGACAGATGCCAGCATCGGCTGGAGGACATAGCCGGGGACACTGCAGGAGGGAGATCGCGGGAGCGCAGGGCAAGGTAAGTGAAGAAGAGATCCTGGAGCAACGCTGCAGGGTATTCCCGAGTGTAGCTCAGGGTTACCGCTTGTGGTGCTGTAACTTTACCCCGAGCTACACTCGGGAATACCGCCAGGGGGGTTAAAGAAGGCAGAGGCTGGCTGTTTGCCCAGGCACTGGTAACCACATAGAGGGGATACTTGCAAGGTGTATCCAAGACTGTAGGCTGGTGCCAAGGTTGAAGAGGCTGGCTGTTAGCTCTGGCACTGGTAACCATATTAACCACTTCCATTTATCTACATGGGACGGACGGGAGCGCTGCCGATGCAGGTGGACGTTTCCAAACACAGATTGCTGTATGGGACCTCTGTGTGAGGTCCCAATTCATGTGATCATTGATTGGCCAATCAGTGATCACAGGAACAGTAGTAAACAAGATGTCTCTTCCTGACATCATTGCTTACTATGTGTGAAATCTGTGAATGATCACAGAGGTGACATGGTACAAGGCTATTCACAACAGCCTTGTACCTTGTGACAAGCTGTGACCAATCACAGCTCTCACAGTATTTCTCAATGGCTGCAGGAATGCAACTTTACACAGCTAATGCTACCAGTGCTATTAAAATGGCCAGTGTGCATGAAGCCTTATAACGAGTGGGAGTCTCTGACTGAGGCCACTGTAAGGAGTTGCATTTTTTTTTTCTTTATCTCCCCTCCTTTTTATAGTTTTTTTTTCTTTTTAGTTCATAATAGGCTGAGCATTACATACAGCCAGGGGCGGACTGACCATTTGCAAACTCGGGCACTGCCCGAGGGCCCAGGGTCAGTAGGGGGGCCCCATGAGATGCCCCTGGTACCTTTTTCATAGGCTTTTTTGAGTTTAGGCAAGGACACAGGGGCCCCATGATCCCCTATTGCCCGGGGGCCCCATGAGTTGTCAGTCCGCCCCTGCATATAGCATTTTATGGACTAGGTTATATGGGGTGTATACTGATGATTGCTAGGCCTAAAGGCTGTCCTGCTAAAGGGACTACCATATTCTAGCCAATTATCACAGACAGCACTGTTCTGGGTTAATATGCAAACCCCTATGAGGGTCAACTATCATATTAATGTGTCTGATATACTGTATCTCTTTCTACTGGTTTGTACAATTTTTACCATGTCATTGTGTGCCTTGTTAATTTTTCAATAAAGCACTTTTGGTACCAAATAAATATATACACTCAGCGGCCACTTTATTAGGTACGCCTGTTCAACTGCTTGGTAACACAAACTGCTAATTAGCCGATCACATGGCAGAAACTCAATGCATTTAGGCATCTAGACGTGGTTAAGATGACTTGCTGAGCATCAAACCGAGCATCAGAATGGGGGAAGAAAGGGGATTTAAGTGACTTTGAACATGGCATGGTTGTTGGTGCCAGACAGGCTGGCCTGAGTATTTCAAAAACTGCTGATTTTCACACACAACCATCTCTAGGGTTTACAGAGCATGGTCCAAAAAAGAGAAAATATCCAGTGAGCGGCAGTTGTGTGGACAAAAATTCCTTGATGATGTCAGAGGTCAGAGGAGAATGGACAGACTGGTTCAAGATGATAGAAAGGCAACAGTAACTCGTGTCAATATTGACCAAAATCTCTGAGGAATGTTTCTAACACCTTGTTGAATCTATGCCATGAAGAATTAGGGCAGTTCAGAAGACAAAAAGGGGTCCAATCTGGTACTAACAAGGGGTATCTAATAAAGTGGCTGGTGTGTGTGTATATATATATATATATATATATATATATATATACACACACATATACAACTGCCACTGTACTCTCATCATCCCTGATGCTGAATGTAACACTACACAAGAAGTTAGTCCAGCATCATTTAACCCACTTGCTATGGGCACCCCCAGTGATGCATCACCAAGATGCCCTGGTAATATAGAAGAATGCCTTCTCCTCCAGACAAAGAAGAGAAGAAAGAGGACCTGTGACTTCACATGATGGTACTGGAGACCTACTGTACAAAAAATGTTCTGCAGAATTTTAATGTAATATTTGTGTGACAAGCATATCCAGTTTGCTTTACAGAAGAGCTGCCTCTGGTCACCCAAAAACAAATATAGACGGTGTACCTACATTCCTAGATTTATACTTCCTACCCTCCAAGTCAAATCTCTTGTGCTGTTCCCTCCTACCATATTCGACTAGATACTCCCTAATATCAGAGTAAGAAGGCAATGTGTTGAGGTCACTTGAAGCATGTTGAGGTTGGGGCCTGCATCCAATGGCTTGGATCCAATGTTTTGAAGAACAGGACAAAGTGTAAGTACACAGTACACTATTCCATCAACAAAAAAAAAAAACAAGCAGGGACAGGAACGAGGAAGCAGGTAGTTTGTACTGGCATTGAGAAGAAATTAGTTCAGGAGACAAGAACCAAAGAGGATTTACTCTTGTACTAGGAAATGTAATGTATGAAGTAGAGTGCACCAACTCAGAATACACTGCTCCGATGTATGAAAAGACCTCTAAGAGGTACGTTGGACAAAAGTCAAGTGATTTAGAATAGAAGGAACAAACAGCAATGGTTGAGAGTCACAATGTTTTTGTGTCATCTTAGTATATCCAAAATTAAAACCCAACACATTTCTGAAGTCCTAAGAGGCTCCAGTGTCTGCCTCTTGTTACTGATCCCAGTTTCCAGTTTCCTTCGTCAACTTTACCCTTGACTATAATTCCTGTCTTACATCTGCTTCAACTTTTTGTCTGTCTTTGATCACAATTTTGATATTATTCTGCTGGTTGGTAGTCATCACTGGTCCAAGTGTCTCCAAGGAAAATTTTCTGCCACAAGTGCTGTTACATACTGAGTGGCTCCTTGCACTCTGCACCTTAACCGTTTTAGGACAAATTTGACCTGGTGATGCAGAGGGTCTAAGACAACACTGACAAAAAAATAATCAGGCTCTCAACCATTAATGTGGTGCTCATTTTCTTCTAATTTGCTTGGACTGCACTGGCAGGAGGATAGTGGACGACAACCTTTTTTATAGACAGAAGTGCATCACTTACAGTCAGCAACATGGTGTATTATTCAAATGATCTTCCATCACATCCAATTCATTTTTTCAATGATTTGAGGAAGTGCCTCCTCTGCAGGGGCGGACTGACCATTTGGAAACTCGGGCATTGCCCGAGGGCCCGGGGTCAGTAGGGGGCCCCATGAGATGCCCCTGGTACCTTTTTCATAGGCTTTTTTGAGTTTAGGCAAGGACACAGGGGCCCCATGATCCCCTATTGCTCCAGGGCCCCATGAGTTGTCAGTTCGCCCCTGCTCCTCTGATTCTGTTGTATGAACACTATGCTGTACTAGGACTGGTTTAAAATATGGGCAGCATAGTGACTAAATGGTTAGCACTTCTATCTGGTAGCACTAGCGTCATCGGTTTGAATCCCAACCACGGCACCACCTGCCTGGAGTTTGCATGTTCTCCCTGTGCCTGCATTGGTTTCCTCCCACACTCCAAAGACATGCTGGTAGGTAAATTGTCTCCTGTCTAAAATGGCCCTAGTATGAATGTGAGTTAAGGACCTTAGACTGTACGCCCCTTGAGGGTTAGGGACTGATGTGAATGTACAATATATATATATATATATAAAGCACTGCATAAACAGATAGTGCTATATAAGTACCTGTAAAATTAATGACATTTAGCTGATTTGTGCTGTTAAAAAAGTAGAAGGAACTTACCATTTTCACAGTGTCTTCCAGTATACCCAGCTAAGCAAGCACATTTATAAGATCCAATTTTCTCCACAATGCACGTTCCATCATGAAAACATGGCGAAGGGGAACAGACTGAATGATACAAAGAAAAGAAGAAATAAACTGACCATGTAACCACTTTGTGTGCCTTTTCCTAAAGCATTAAAGTCCTGTTGCTCTTTAAAATAAAAAATTGCAGAAGAAAACCTTTTATACCTAACTGTCCATCTGCCCGCTCCTCAGATCTTCGTTCTATTCAGGAGCAGAATCCTCACATTCAACCTACTTCCAGAAGGGTCCCCTCACACGTGGTTCCATTCACCAGCTCCTACATCACTACTGTGTGCTATGGGACACAGGGTCTGGCGATAGAACCACAACACGTGTGTAGGGGGAAGTAGATTCCATTAGTGGCTGTAGCAGGATGAACAAAGAGATTATCTGAAGAATCGGCAGCAAGATAGGCGAGTATAAAAAGTTTTCTTAAAGAAAATGTTTTAAACTTTTTTTTTAAATGTAACATATTTTTAACATCTTTTAAATACAGTATACATTTTTTAAAGTATGTATAAGAGAAAAACCCCATTAGCCCAGCTATGTACTAAATAAACATTTTGAAAGTATAAACTGGAACCTTTCTGTAATTTAAAGCGAAACTGCAACCACTCTTTAATAGGGACTTAAATGATTTGATAGCTGAATCCATTCTTCCATTCAAAGAGATTCAGAAATCAGAAATCCTGGCTCAGTTCATTTTTCTGTAACAAGCTACCATACCTATAGGCAGGAATGGACTGACAACTCATGGAGCCCCCGGGCCATAGGGGATCATGGGGCCCCTGTGTCCTTGCCCACACTCAAAAAAGCCTATACAAAAGGTACCAGGGGCATTTCATGGGGCCCCCTACTGACCCCGGGCCCTCGGGCAGTGCCCGAATGGTAAGTCCGCCCCTGCCTATAGGTTCCAGATAGAGTTAAGCACATTGATTTGACAATCAGGTGCAGTGGCGTTCCGAAGCAGGTGCGGGGGATGCGGTCCGCACCGGGTGACACTGACCGCACGGGGATGGGTCCGATCCATCCTGTGGGGATCGTCGGCTTTGTTTACAACTTACCTTTTCTTGGAGTGGGTCCGGTGTCACCCCGTATAGGTTGCATGCCGACAATCCTCGTTGGTATGCAACCTATACGGGGTGACACCGGACCCGCTTCAAGAAAAAGTAAGTTGTAAAGAAAGCCGACGATCCCTGCAGGATGCATCAGATCTGTGGATTGAGCATAATGCAGTCCGATCCATTATGCTCAATCCGCAGATCTGATCCTTTCTGCGGGGATCGGAGGGGGTGTCACCAAGTGTTACCGCACCAGGTTACACCTACCCTAGGGACTCCTCTGATCAGGTGTTTATGGTAAATCTCTTTATTTAACTTTTTCTGGTATTTCTTTTGGTTAACCCATGGTGCTTTGTGAATCCCCGGCCACATGTTTATTTTTTAGGCAGAGTTTGTTTATATTACAAAAAAATATATAAATGAAATATCAGTTAAAAATAAACAATTCAAAATGACACAAAACCATTATAATATTCTTTCACGGTTGTTTTTTGATAATAAAGCCATCCTATTGTCTCCTCCAGAACTTTCACGTTTTCACAAATGCCATACAGTTGCAAGAAAAAGTATGTGAACCCCTTGGGATTACGTGGAGTTTTGCATGAATTGGGCATGTGTAGCAGGCTCCTTGTACAAGAGGATTCAGAAGGAATCACATGATGAGCAGTCAGTCCTTTCTCTCTCTCTCTCTCCTATTTGTAAAACCTGGGCATTCTGCCAAGTTCATGACTCATCCACTACACAGCAAAGAACGCTGGGGGGGGGGGGGAAGCAGGAAGTGAAGGGGAGAACAGAGAGACACGAGGCTGGAGAAAAGACAGGGACATGTGGAGCCCGTCCAAGCAGAGGAGGAGGCACTACAGCACCCAGCGCGGATAGAGGGACCCTGCTGTGTGTTCAGAGTCTGGTGAGCTGTCCCCTTGGAGAGAGTAAGACACACCATTTACACTTTGCATATAGACTGGGACATCCGCACCCCACTGCTGGGATCTCACCCATCCGGGGCCCTGTGCAAGCCACAGATCCCTCTGCCTGCTTTGCCCCTCACCACCAGTGTAATTGAGACTGTCTGCCCCGGGGACTGACACATACTGGGAGATTGCATCCTGCGACTGCCCCTGGTCTTGGGGTGCTTTGTGTTGCGTTTAGACCCTGAGGTTGGACCCTCTCAGCCCAGAAACCTAGTGAAATCGGATATAACCCACACCAGCTGAAACTCCAAAGAAGCCTTCAGCTGCTATTTACTTAATTGTAAGGACTAAACGTGCACCAACTAGAGCTCCACCGTTACAAGGACTAGAGTGGGGGAATCTGGCTTAGTAGCCTTATTAGAGGTACCTCTTTATTGCATCCTGTTCTGACTCTGAGGTGATTTTTGGCTAACGCCCCTCAGAAGCAGAATCATACACCGGTGTGGGTAATACGTTTCATTGATAGAGCATAAGTAAGTTTATTTGTTTGATATCAGTTGTATTCTGCTTAAAGTGCGACTCTACCATCCGGAGACTCTTGGCTGTGAAGCCCTTTAGTGGCAGACCAAATTTACTGCATTGCATAAAAGAAGAAAAGTAAGTTTTGAAGTTGAAAGGGGAACCCCACCCCTCTACACTGCATTTCATTCTCCATAAAATTGTTCTCGTTTCATTTAACCCTGTGTCAGCAAATTTCTTGGCGGGGTATTTGATATTCATTACCAGTTGTGCCAGAGGGATTGGGTTTGCTTAGGGTTGGATCTATTGAGCGCAGGACCCATAATATATTCCAGCTTGTCCCAAGGGGCAGTGCTACACGTGGGGGCTCGTCCGGGATTCTTGCTGCTCAATTACCCAACAACCACTCAAGCAGTGCCCTATACCAACTCCTAAGATGGACGTCGCAGCCGCGACCAAGTGGTGCAGCAGGGAAAATGCTTGCCCAGAACGGAGTGTAGTGGTCGAGTTCCCCAGAGAAATGGGGACCGAAGAACAGATTACCAAGATAGTGAATGCACTACCCACAGAGGGAAAGAAAATGTGGGTGATAGATGTGATACCCGCCTCAGACACCACCCTGGCATATGCCCTGCTAGAGTGGAAGAAGGGGATCCCTGACAGTTTCCAAGGAGCCAATATCCAAATAGAGGATGGGACAAGGCTCCAGTTACTTCAGTTGAACACCCCCGGGCCTAGTTGTGCAAGACCTGAGAGGGAAGAACCCCTGTCCCAGACACCTCTAGCCACCATAGGCCCGGAATTCCTCACTGCATTGGGGGACTTCATGTTAAAATGCCGCAAAGACCCCTCTCCATATACAGGGATGTATCGGAAGCTCCGATTCTTCTCGGGTAGGCAACCAATACCTACCGGGGAGGATGGCTTTGAAGAGTGGCTAGATCAAGCCATGCAAGCACTAAGTGAATGGGACATTCCTGAGGCCCACAAGAAACAGAGGATTACGGAGAGCCTAAGGGGCCCTGCATTGGAGGCCATTCGCAACCTAAAACTTAGCAAACAGGATTGCACTGCTCAGGGCTATCTAGATATTTTACAAGATGTATTTGGGCGTACTGAAAAGGCTTCAGACCTCATCTATCAGCTAGAGCATACCTACCAAAATGAAGGGGAGAAACTCTCCAGTTACATGGGACGTCTAGACAAGATAATATACCAAATTCTGCTAAAAAGGGGAATAGGCCCTGAAAGAGTAGATGAGGTTCGGGCGCAACAAGTCCTACGGGGAGCCAGGCCCCTAGACCCCATTGCCATTCTATTACGAACTCGGCGAGATGGTGGTCTCCTGAACTATCCAGACTTGATCCGGACTGTGAGAGAGGAGGAAGCCATTTTGGATGACAAAGAGAGACAGTCAGACTCTGTTGTAGGGGTCCGGGTAGTCAATGTGGGAGGTGACACCCCTGAAGTTGAACTCCTTAAGACTCAGGTGTCCCAACTAATGGAGATGGTGACCTTACTAATGGCAGGACCGTCGGGTTTAGCGAGAGAGACGACAGCAGTTTCTGAAAACCTGTCAGGAGCTGCCCCAACGCAAGCAACCAGTCCCACCATTCAAATGACCTGCTTTAATTGTGGAGGGACCGGACATGTCAGGAGAGTCTGTCCGAGCCCCAGGAAGCCTGAAGCTAAGCGCCAAAAACCGGCGGAAAACTTCAGAGAGCCCTGGTGAAGGAGCAACCCAGGGACCCCACCGCCGCAGCTAGCTCCACTCAACCAAGTAAAAGGGGGGTGAGGAGAAAATCTGGCCCTATCCAGAAGGACCCCACCATCCCTTACAAACAGCCTAGGGAAAATGCCACTTCACCTCAGGGAGTCAGTGCACACCTCAAACCTGGGAGTCAACCACGGCTTAGGCCGAGCCAAAACTCCCCCAGGAGGAGAGTAAGGATAAGAACTGCAGAACAGAAGAAGACGGCTACCTGTTCACCACTCCCTGAGAATTTAGTGGGACCCTCCCCTGTCGTCCCGATTCAGGTAGAAGGGATTTATACCAGGGCTCTTCTGGACACCGGAGCCCAAGTAACCCTTCTGTACCGAGACTTCTATGACAAGCATCTGAAGCATTTGCCCTTGCAGAAGCTGGAAAATCTGGAAATATGGGGCATAGGAACCCAGAAGTTTCCCTATGATGGTTACCTATCGGTCAGACTAACTTTTGATCCTTCCATGACAGGGAAGGCTGAGACTTTCGAAGCCTTAGCCGTCATCTGTCCCCGGCCGCCTGGGGCCAATGGGAGTCCCCTAATCATAGGGACCAACACCAATCTTGTCAGAAGGCTGCTGGCGCCATTGGTCGAAGAGCCCAATGATCAACCCACTTCTGTACATCCCATGCTGAGGCAAGCATATCAGAGCCTGGTACAAGAGAGGAGAGCCCCAGCAGAAAGAATAGGGAAGATATGGCGCCTGGATCAACATGAGAAGGTACTACAACCAGGAGAGGTGGCGTGTTTACAGGCATCAGTCAAATTGACCTGGAAGCAGCCAGGCCCCTTCATTGTCCTTGAGGCTGGTGGCTGTGAAGAGAACACAGGAGTGGAGATCCTCCCGGAGGTAGTGTCAACAAAAGCGCTACGGAGAAGCCACGGAAAGGTTTCGGTCAGTGTTCATAATCCAACTGCTGCCCCAGTGAAAATCCCAGCTCGGGTGCTGTTAGGACATGTGGATCCTGCAACCCCAATCTTGCCCACTGAGCTAGGGGACGGAAGAGAGAAAGAAATCCCTGTCGATGCGTTTTACCCAAGGAACACCCCCCTTTCCCCGGAATGGAGAGAGAGAGCGAAGAATCAACTCCTAAGGTGGCGGGCTGCATTCTCCAGAAGTGAGTTCGATGTGGGGTGTGCAGAGAGTGCCCATCATCGGATCCGGCTTCGAGAAGACGCCCCATTCAGGGAAAGGGTTCGACGAGTTCCATTGGGAGATTTGGAAGACCTGCGTGAGCAATTGGCAGAGTTGAAGAGGACAGGCATCATCAGAGAGTCCCGAAGCCCATACGCCTCTCCGATAGTGGTGGTCCGGAAGAAGAACGGATCTTTAAGATTGTGCATCGACTACCGGACGCTAAACCGAAGAACTGTTCCTGATCAGTATACCACCCCCAGGATAGAGGATGCTTTGCAAAGCCTATCAGGGGCAAAGTGGTTCAGTGTGCTGGACCTGAAGAATGGGTATTACCAGATCCCCATGCACCCGGAAGACCGAGAAAAGACCGCGTTCATAACCCCAATAGGGTTCTTTGAATTTGACCGGATGCCTCAAGGTTTGTGCAACTCTCCAGCCACCTTTCAAAGGCTGATGGAGAAGACGGTGGGTGACATGAATTTAATTGAAGTACTGGTATACTTGGACGACATCATTGTGTTCGGGAAGACCCTGGAGGAACATGAGGAGAGATTGGAGAAGGTGCTCAAGAGACTTCATGATGAGGGACTGAAGTTGTCTTTGGAGAAGTGCCAGTTTTACCAACCCTCGGTCAATTACCTGGGTCATATCGTATCTGCCGATGGAGTGGCCACTGACCCCAAGAAGCTGGAAGCTGTCACCTCATGGCCGAGGCCCACAAATGTCACAGAGCTCAGATCTTTCCTGGGGTTTTGCTCCTATTATCGCAGATTCGTCCAGGGCTTTGCTCGGATAGCCCGCCCACTCAATGAACTGCTCAGAAACGAAGAAGACAATGATGATGCAGATCTTTCTAGACCTGCGAAGCCAGCAGTGGGACCCAGGAGGCCTAGGGAATCTATTCAAGGACAATGGACAACCCAGTGTGAAGAGGCCTTTGAACGGCTGAAAAAGAGTCTAACCACCGCCCCAATCCTGGCCTATGCAGACCCAGCCAAGCCGTACGAATTGCATGTGGATGCAAGTAGAGATGGGTTAGGGGGAGTCCTCTATCAAGAACAGAATGGATGCTTGCGACCTGTCGCCTATGTGAGCCGGGGTTTGGCGTCCGCTGAGAAGAACTACCCCACCCACAAGCTTGAATTCTTGGCCTTGAAGTGGGCAGTAGTGGACAAACTTCGAGATTACCTATATGGAGCAGAATTCATGATAAAAACAGATAATAACCCCCTCACATACATTCTCACTACAGCTAAGCTGGATGCTACTGGCCACAGGTCGTTAGCTGCCTTATCGGAGTTCACTTTCAGCCTCAGTTATCGGCCAGAGATTGGGAATAGGGATGCAGATGCCTTATCCCGAAGACCTCACTGTTCCAAGGATTCCCCAGAAGAGTGGACTCAGGTGCCCTCTGAAGGGGTACGAGCCTTATGCCAAGGAGTGGAACACCGAACAAGAGGTGGGTCCAGGGCAGAAGACATTGGGATTTCGGCGTCTGGCGTTCCCAGGTGTTATTGCAATGTCACCCAGGTTGGGGGTGAAGGTCTGCCCAAGCTTTCCAGGAAGGATCTGCGAAGAGATCAGTTGGAAGACCCCCTCTGCGGCCTAGTATTGAAGGCTTTAGAAAGCAAAAGCCCTGATTTGCTTCTTACATTGTCAAGGGAGGCCCGGCGGCTACATCGTGAGTGGGATCGGCTACAGTTACGCCACGGAGTGGTCTACCGAAGGGGCCCCTCTGATGATCCTGAAGAGAAATGGCAGCTATTTTTGCCCGCAAAACACAGAGAAACGGTGCTGGCCGCTCTCCATGATGACCATGGCCATCTGGGACCAGAAAGAACCTTTTGTTTGGTAAGAGACCGCTTCTACTGGCCCTGCATGCGGACAGAAGTTGAAAGTTACTGTCACTCCTGCATCCGATGTATTCAGAGGAAGACTCTGCCTCAACGAGCTGCCCCAATGGGCCACCTTCAAAGTCAGGGACCCATGGAGTTGGTGTGCATTGACTTCCTGTGCCTGGAGTCGGATCAGAGTGGACAGGGAAATATCCTGGTAGTGACTGACCATTTTACCAGGTATGCCCAGGCTTTTCCTGCTAGAGATCAGTTAGCATCAACTGTGGCAAAGATTTTAGTAGAAAGGTTCTTTGTGCATTACGGACTACCACAACGTATCCACTCAGACCAAGGGAGAGATTTCGAGAGCAATCTCATCAAGAGACTCTTGAGTCTACTAGGCATCCAAAAGTCGAGGACTACTCCATACCATCCTCAGGGAGATCCTCAGCCAGAGAGATTCAATCGTACCCTCCTGAATATGCTCGGGACTTTGACTTCAGTGCAAAAGCAACACTGGAGTAAGCATGTAGCAGCCATCGTACATGCCTACAATAGCACTGCCAACGACGCTACAGGATACTCTCCTTACCGGCTGATGTTCGGCCGGGAAGCCCGACTGCCAGTAGACTTGGCTTTTGGAACTTCTGTAGACCATACCTCTGCAGCTTCCCATAGAGGATATGTGGACCGCCTAAGGAAAAGCCTGAAGATTGCTTATGAGAAGGCTCAAGCCACATCAGATGCCAGGGGACAGAGAAACAAAGAGAACTTTGATCTCAGAGTGCGAGTACAGGACTTACAATCTGGAGACAGAGTCTTACTGAGAAATCTGGGTATCCCTGGAAAACACAAGTTGGCGGATAGGTGGCGATCAGAGCCCTATGTCATCTGCAAACAATTGCCTGGATTGCCAGTTTACCAGATTCGACCGGAAAAGGGTGTTGGCCCACTCAAAACCTGGCACCGCAACCACCTTTTGCCTTTGTCAGATGCAGTCCGTCTACCATCACAATCTGATCCACAGTCTACCCCCTCAACTTCTCAGAGGACTAGACCTGTGACCAGGTCACAACCCACACCACCTCCTGCAGATGAAGAGGACAGTGAGAGTGAAGAGGTAGGGACAGATTTGCTGTGGCCATCTGACATTTCCGAACCCACCATTCCTTCTTCCACTGGAGTGACTGACGTAGTTCCTCTTAGGCCAGAGGCTCCTGAATTTGTGCCTCTGGCCCAACCTGCAGAAGACTTGCAAGAACCTGAAGACTGGTGGTCCATTGTTGATGAGGGAGAAGATGTGGAGGAAGCTGAACTGGGAGAGACAGAGAGCGTCGAGCAAGAAGCGAGGGTTGATGAGTCAGTAGTGTCAGAACCAACATCGGAAGCAACGCCAGAACCATTGCTAGAGCCCAGAGAACAGAGAGAGCGTAGAGTTATTCAACCCCCAAAGAGACTGACATATGATGTGTTGGGTGAAAACTCTGAGGAAGTAGTACATGCTTCTCAAAGGAATCTCGTGACGCCTGGTTCTCCTACAGCAGTTTCGGTAGAGAACAGCCCCAACTCACCCCCTGGCACATCTGGTTGGGCCATTCCCATTAGTGTGGCCTATGGGCAGGACAACCCTCACTCTGCTACATGGTGGGAGGTTCCTCTGCCAGATTCTTATGCAAGTGTGAATAATTTAATTTCCTGTGTGTACTAACTTTGCTTTTTCTCCGCGTATATATAAAAAGCATGTAACAGGTTGCTTTTACTGCTGTCTTTGGAGGACCAAAGCTTCTCGAGTGGGGGGAGTGTGTAGCAGGCTCCTTGTACAAGAGGATTCAGAAGGAATCACATGATGAGCAGTCAGTCCTTTCTCTCTCTCTCTCTCCTATTTGTAAAACCTGGGCATTCTGCCAAGTTCATGACTCATCCACTACACAGCAAAGAACGCTGGGGGGGGGGGGGGAAGCAGGAAGTGAAGGGGAGAACAGAGAGACACGAGGCTGGAGAAAAGACAGGGACATGTGGAGCCCGTCCAAGCAGAGGAGGAGGCACTACAGCACTCAGCACGGATGGAGGGACCCTGCTGTGTGTTCAGAGTCTGGTGAGCTGTCCCCTTGGAGAGAGTAAGACACACCATTTACACTTTGCATATAGACTGGGACATCCGCACCCCACTGCTGGGATCTCACCCATCCGGGGCCCTGTACAAGCCACAGATCCCTCTGCCTGCTTTGCCCCTCACCACCAGTGTAATTGAGACTGTCTGCCCCGGGGACTGACACATACTGGGAGATTGCATCCTGCGACTGCCCCTGGTCTTGGGGTGCTTTGTGTTGCGTTTAGACCCTGAGGTTGGACCCTCTCAGCCCAGAAACCTAGTGAAATCGGATATAACCCACACCAGCTGAAACTCCAAAGAAGCCTTCAGCTGCTATTTACTTCATTGTAAGGACTAAACGTGCACCAACTAGAGCTCCACCGTTACAAGGACTAGAGTGGGGGAATCTGGCTTAGTAGCCTTATTAGAGGTACCTCTTTATTGCATCCTGTTCTGACTCTGAGGTGATTTTTGGCTAACGCCCCTCAGAAGCAGAATCATACACCGGTGTGGGTAATACGTTTCATTGATAGAGCATAAGTAAGTTTATTTGTTTGATATCAGTTGTATTCTGCTTAAAGTGCGACTCTGCCATCCGGAGACTCTTGGCTGTGAAGCCCTTTAGTGGCAGACCAAATTTACTGCATTGCATAAAAGAAGAAAAGTAAGTTTTGTAGTTGAAAGGGGAACCCCACCCCTCTACACTGCATTTCATTCTCCATAAAATTGTTCTCGTTTCATTTAACCCTGTGTCAGCAAATTTCTTGGCGGGGTATTTGATATTCATTACCAGTTGTGCCAGAGGGATTGGGTTTGCTTAGGGTTGGATCTATTGAGCGCAGGACCCATAATATATTCCAGCTTGTCCCAAGGGGCAGTGCTACACATAAAATGTGTGGAGTCAAGGTTGGCTCACTCCTGGCTCCAATTAGTTCTGGGAGAAGTCATTAAGCTAGGGCCTCACATACTTTTTCCTCCCTGCACTGTGAATGTTTACATGTTATGTGCAATTAAACCATGGCAACATCTAATGTTTGTGTAGTATTATGTTCAGCAGACTGTGTTCTTCTATTGTTGTGACTTAGATGACGTTCAGAGCACATTTTATGCCCAATTCATGCAAAACTCCACGTAATCCCAAGGGGTTCACATACTTTTTCAAATTTGAATCAGGCTCCAAAAAAGACAGCAGTAACATACACCCATAATTCAGCAGTAATGTATATTTATGACACCTCAGAGGTGTAGGAAAACCACCTTGATAGAGTATATATATATAACAGCAGCGTCACACTATCTTTCCCACTTATTCAAAGTAATTTACACATTTCGGTAAGTGATAAAAATTCCCTGGTGTATGTCATTAAAAGTGTTATATAGATTCAACTTTATTCTGAAGACTGTCTATGGTCATGTTAACATTTGGCACTCAACAGTCATTTCAAACACCCGTAAGGAACTTTCTAATTCCGATGTCGAGGGGGTTGATTTACTAAAACTGAAGCGTATAAAATCTGGCGCAGCTGTACATAGTAGCCAATCAACCTCTAACTCATTCAATTAAGCTTTGACAAAAAAACTTGAAGCTGATTGACTTCTATGCAGAGCTGCATCAGATTTTTCACTCTCCAGTTTTAGTAAATCAACCCCAAAAGGTCTCTTTTAGGTATGAGCAAAACCGGGGGGGTTTCACTTTTCCAGAAAATTTTGGACATGTCAATGAAATTTCATGAGAAACCTCTGTCTGCTAATTCCACCAACCCCTCTCCCTCGGTTAGTTATGATTTTCTGTCTTTTTATTTAATTTCCATTGCTCATACCTTATTTTTTTGGAATGTACATTGTATTGAACCCTACTCAAAAAAACAAAATAATAATTTATTAAGCTCACCATTTTGGTAAAATGCATTATAGTTAATTGAATGGTCTTTTAATGGGTAAGCAAAATTTGCAACCCCAACTTTCTAAGCAGGTGTAGCCCATCCTCCTTTCTTTAATCTAGGTCTACAAAATTGTTTATCCTTCCCCCACTGGCTTTTTGATCCGATGTTCCCATCTGTGCAGTTTAGCTCCATGGACTTCTATTGGGCTGGAGGACAGATAAACTCCTCTTTGTCTACCAGAGCAACACAATGTGATTCAAAAAGGATGGTGAAAAATTAAAGCGGATTTATTCATAACAGAATTAACTTAACACAACTGTATTAACATGAAAAGACACATTAACTGTCTAATTTTTACCACTGCACTACAAATGTTCGATGTGCCCTCGTTGACAAAGCAGATGATTGCGCTTTACCATTGTTGTCAGTCTTAAGCTTTTGGACATGATTACAGAATGGCTTATGCCACTGATGTAGGAAGATCTGCCCAACCTCGTCTTTTAGTCCTCATGCACACTGGTCGTTTTTACAGTGGCTGTTTTTGGCTTTTGATGTTTTTTTCTACAGCCAGTAAACTCCCAGCATGTTATCCTATGTGTCCATCCCCGGCATGTTATCTATGTGTCCATCCCCGGCATGTTATCCTGTGAGTCCATCCCCGGCATGTTATCCTGTGTGTCCATCCCCGGCATGTTATCCTGTGTGTCCATCCCCGGGATGTTATCCTGTGTGTCCATCCCCGGCGTGTTATCCTATGTGTCCATCCCCGGCATGTTATCCTATGTGTCCATCCCCGGCATGTTATCCTATGTGTCCATCCCCGGTGTGTTATCCTATGTGTCCATCCCCGGCATGTTATCCTATGTGTCCATCCCCGGCATGTTATCCTATGTGTCCATACACACCATGTTATGGTATGTGTCCATCCCCGGCATGTTCTCCTATGTGTCCATCCCCGGCATGTTATCCTATGTGTGCATCCCCGGCATGTTATCCTATGTGTGCATCCCCAGCATGTTATCCTATGTGTCCATCCCCGGCATGTTATCCTATGTGTCCATCCCCGGCATGTTATCCTATGTGTCCATCCCCGGTGTGTTATCCTACGTGTCCATCCCCGGCACGTTATCCTATGTGTCCATCCCCGGCATGTTATCCTATGTGTGCATCCCCGGCATGTTATCCTATGTGTGCATCCCCGGCATGTTATCCTATGTGTCCATCCCCGGCATGTTATCCTATGTGTCCATCCCTGGCATGTTATCCTATGTGTTCTTCCCCGGCATGTTATCCTACGTGTCCATCCCCGGCATGTTATCCTATGTGTCCATCTCCGGCATGTTATCCTATGTGTCCATCCCCGGCATGTTATCCTACGTGTCCATCCCCGGCATGTTATCCTATGTGTCCATCCCCGGCATGTTATCCTACGTGTCCATCCCCTGCATGTTATCCTATGTGTCCATCCCCGGCATGTTATCCTATGTGTCCATCCCCGGCGTGTTATCCTATGTGTCCATCCCCGGCGTGTTATCCTACGTGTCCATCCCCGGCACGTTATCCTATGTGTCCATCCCCGGTATGTTATCCTATGTGTCCATCCCCGGCATGTTATCCTATGTGTCCATCCCCGGCATGTTATCCTATGTGTCCATACACACCATGTTATCCTATGTGTCCATACACACCATGTTATCCTATGTGTCCATCCCCGGCACGTTATCCTATGTGTCCATCCCCAGCATGTTATCCTATGTGTCCATAAACACAGACTGTAGTCAACGTTTTTTGGCTGGAAAAAAAAACAGAACTAGTGGGTTTCTAGAGGAGTTTTTTTAGCTGTAAAAACGCTCTAATGCTGCAAAACACCATAAAATGCGGTAAATCACAGCAAACCAACGTTTTTGGAATTTTTTTACCAAATTAAAAAAATTTTTTTTGGTAAAAAAAAACCTCTAAAAAATGCCAACGTGAAAAAACGCCGCAAAACGTGGCAAAACACTAATACAAAAATGCTTAATGTGATTTTACGCAGCTAATGTTACCAGCGTTATTAAAATGCCTTGTGTGCATGGAGCCTAAGCAGGATGGAGCTCCTCCTCATTTTCACTTGGATGTTCGCCAATAGCTGAATGATACACTACCAGAACGTTGGATTGGCTGTGAAAGAAATAACAATTCACCAATGGTCTTCTGGCCTCTGTGATTGCCAGGCCCAACACCCTTCGACTTCTTTTTGTGGGGGTATACCAAGGACTTGGTATATGCCCCCCCATGAAACAGGATCTGAACAACCTGAGATGACGTATCACAGAAGCAGTGGAGTCAATATCCAAGGACATGCTGGTACGAGTCTGGACAGAAATGGAGTACCATCTCGACGTTTGTTGTGTCACCAATGGGACTCACATCGAACATTTGTAATGCAGGGGTAAAACTTGGACAGGTAATGTGTCTTTTCATGTTGATACAGTTGTGTTAGATTCATTATTAGGAATAAATCAGCTTTACATTTGCACCATTATTTTTAATCACACTGTAGAATTCTATGGTGTTGAACTGCACACAAGTGGACACCGAAATGAGAAGCTGGTGGAGGAATTTAAACAATGAGATGGGCAGTGGGATCTAGATAAGGATAGTGATTGGGGGTGGAAGTGAAGGTGGGCTACAGCTACTAAGGGGGATAGAGGAAAAGGGGTATGGAAACTTTATGGGAAAGTTTCTTTACCCTTTAAACATCCCTGGACCTGTGCCAACAACTGGCCTTCAGTTAGATGGGAAACATTACCTGAGATATTGAGGAAAAGAGGAACCCTAACGCTAGCTCTAATGATAACTGTTACACTTTGTTTATCAACAACGTGCCTCGCTTGGTAAATAAGAGATTTGGGTTAGTGTTAGGTCCCTTTCACATGGGCGCTCCAATTGGGTCCACCTCTGTGTCTTTCTGGTGTACCTGATCAGAAGGTCCATGCATCCCTATGGAAAGGAGAAGGTTTAAACGAACTTGTGTCCTGCCTACCTCTGGGGTCTGATCCGGTCTACAAACAAAAACCCAAGAGGGCTGTCATCTTCTGTTTTTGCGGAGCAGATCGAAGGCAGTTTGATGTAACAGAGTATGTTTACACCCTGATGCGCATCAAAATCAGCGGGCATGGATGTAACATCCACCCACTCTCCTCCGATCAGCAGGAGATCATCTCACAGGTCCCCTGCAAATCAGAGCTGAATCCACCCTATGTAAGAGGTGCCCTAGGGTCAGCTTTGTTCATAAATTAGCACTGATTGTTGGTTTGTGAGAAATCAAAGCCCTGTTATTATTTTTTGTCAAGCATAATTCTACGTAGGTCGTCCACATGATGAAACTTGAGAATAATTTCAATGAAATTTAATTGAAGGCAAATTCAGTTATTTCACTGCAAAATCAACTTTGGTGAAATTACTCCTTCCATCTCAAGTCTCCATACACACCAGTGCTTGGTGTCCCATTTTAAAATGATTGTGACTTGACTGAGTTTAGTGCTGCAGGTATATTCATTCTTTAGCCCCCTACTTAGGCTACTTTCACGCTGATCTGTAGAAAAAAGCAGCAAAACGCATATGCGTTTTTGCCGATTTTTTACCGTGTTTTTACAGTTTTTGTGGAGCGTTTTTTACAGGACATGTAACTCAAAAATCACACCAAAAATGCAGTGCGGGTGCATTTTTGGTGAGTTTTTGCAGCGTTTTCTATTCATTTCAATGGAGATGTGGTTTTTTTGGTTACCGCACCAAAAATGCAGCAAGCGGGATTTTAAAAAAATGCAGCAGACTCGCAATGGATCAATGTGAAGAGTTCCATAGGAATACAGGGTCACAGAGTTTTCTTCTGCTTTTTTTAATGCAAAAGCAGAAGAAAAGTGGAAAAAGCAGTGTTAAAAGCCGCCTAAGAGATCATATGAGAGTCGCGTAATTAAGTGGAATCCACTCACGTTTGATACACCTTGCCTTCAGTGCTTGTGTATACTATAAACCTTTGAAAAGTATTTTCTAAACTTTAAAATATTAACTCAAATTTAAACATCTGAAGCCTCTGAGCTGCCTAAATACCTTCCCACCCAGACTGATTGCAGCATTGGCGGCTGTTGAAGATAACCTGATACAATATGTGGGCAGCCATTGGTGACCATCTTCTGAAGATATTACATGCTTGTCTCTCATGCTTCTCCTCTTGCTTCAGCAATATGGGGTTGATTTATTAAAACTGGAGAGTGCAAAATCTGGTGCAGCCCCAATCAGCTTCCAGGGTTTATTGTCAAAGCTTACCTGAATGATCTGAAGTTAGAAGTTGATTGGCTGCGAAGCACAGCAGATTTTGCACAGCATGCGCCGGCTGAAAAAAAAAACTTGAATATCTCCTAAACATTGGATGTTGGGAGATATTCATTTTACCTACAGGTAATGTTTATTGTAAGCTTACCTATAGGTACAAATATAAAAAAGTGGGTTTACTACCACTTTAAGGATTGGCACATTTGAGGAGTGGCAGGGTGGGGGTGGGAGGTAGCGGGTACTCGGTTTTGACAGGTACCCACTCCTACTTCCACTGTGATCACCTAGGCCAGGGGTGTCAAACTGGTGGCCCTCCAGCTGTTGCGAAACTACGAGTCCCATCATGCCACTGCCTTTGGGAGTCATGCTTGTAACTGTCAGTCTTGCAATGCCTCATGGGACTTGTAGTTTGGCAACAGCTGGAGGGTTGCCAGTTTGACACCCGTGACCTAGACTATTGGAAGTTGTCCTCCCCGTAGTCTTCTGGGACACATGACAGGTCCCAGAACACTACGGCACCATTCACGAGGCGCAGTGCTACTTGAATGCACAGTGGGCACCCAGCTGTGAAGCCGCAAGCTGTCACAGCCGGGTGCCCACACATAAAGTGGTAGTAAACTCGTATAAAAAAAAATTTCCTGCTGCAAGGTAATATCATAATGTGCGGGAGTCAATTTGGGCGGGGGGCCCATGGAACCCAGCTCACTTTGGAGAGGTGGGGAGACCCCTGTCTCAGCTCCCCTTATCCCTCTTATGTGTAAGTCACCCTGTGCCTGTTAGAGGTACAGGGTGATCTGTCCTAATATTGTGTGGGCTTTGTTATGTGGCTTCATCCCATTGTTCTATTGTCTGTCTAGTTTGGGAGCAAACTATTATGGTATGTATGTGTTTATGTGTATTAGCTTAGTGGGGGGTGTCTACAGCAGCCTTCCCTCCTGATGGGACTGTCTGCTGGTGTACAGTTTGAATACCTGTGTGTCTCTTGTTACTAAATGTAGATTGCCCCGCCCTGTGTCATTATACAGGGAGGGAGGGTTGTCCCCTAAGTGTATATATCTTGTATCTGTGTTCAAATAAACTAGGCTACCTTCTGGTTTACTTCAAATCTGGTGTCATCTGGATCTTGGGGTAACAATAGCTAGAGTCAGTGGTCTCGTGTCCCAGAGCCTGAGAAGCAGCTTCTTGACTGAGATACCCAGTCGTGGGTGTCTGGGGTCCGTTACAGCTAGTATGCATCGTATACTAGCACATTATGAAAGACTTACCTTAGAATGAAGCCCTCCAGCGGCACGCTGTCAGCACTGACAGGGCTTCCATCTTCACCCGTCTTCCTTCCAGGTCCCTGGGCTGCGGATCCACGAGTGGCCGATGACATCCATGGCACAGCTCTGAAGGAACAGCACGAGTATGCCATTCCTTTAGTGCGCATGCACCAGTGATGTCACCGGCTGCTGATTTGTAGAATATCTCCTAAATGGTGAACATTTACTATAAGAGATATTCAATTTACCTACAGGTACAGTTTTTTTTAAGCTTGCCTGTAGGTAAAAATATAAAATGTGAGTTTACTATCACTTTAAGATGCCGGCGCCAGGGAAAGAGGACAGCCGGTGAAACTGGCTGCGGTGAGGACAGTGCTGGATCGTGGAACAGGGGAATGTCTGTTTTTTAATCGTCAGCAGCTACAGTTTTTGTAGCTGCTGACTTTTATTTTTTTTTATGTTTTGACTAGAGCTCCGCTTTAACCTCCTTAGCGGTAATCCCGAGTGTAGCTCGGGGTAAAATTTCTATACCAAAAGCGGTAACCCCGAGGTACACTCGGGCTTACCATGCGGCGCTGCTCTGGGGGTCCCTGCAGCACTTACCTTGTCCTTCGCTCCCGCGATGTGTCCCCTGCAGTGTCCCCAGCCATCTCCTCCGGCCAATGCCGGCATCCGGCTTCTGTGTTCCGGTCCCTGTGACGTCAGGACGTACGGGCGCCGTAACCGGCGGGAAATTTGAAATTTTTAAAAAATGTCATTTTTGCTGTCATTGCTATTTCAATGCATTTCACATATATTTTGTCCCTACTGCTTTGTCCTGTGCCCTGCCTGCATTTTGAATGTTCTTTCTGCCTGGAAACTTAGAAAAGTCCATGGCGTCTGAAAGGAATGATTTTCTTTTCCCCTCAGAGACCCCCGGTCTGTGGAGAGATTCCTGGTTTATCAGCAGAATTCTGGGAACACCCCTTGAACACGGGAATAACGGCAGTTTATGTTCAGAGATGTTCAAAGTTTATTAGACATTAATAAGATTATATAGACTACAGATAATAATAAGGGAGGGGGGAGCGAGTTTCAAAACTGTAACTTGTAACTTTCCATCATGAGCTAACTACATAAAACATAACATATACATTTCTTGGTACAAATTGTTTTGGCTAACTTCCTGAAAAACAACCAGATAAAGACATTGTCAGGGTCATGTTAGCTTCTGTTGATACATCCTTGAACAACCAAAAACAGTTTCATTAAACTTCTAATATATCTGCAAAAAGCTAACTTTATACTTAAAATGGCGTACATAATACAAAATGGAAGTTATCTAGATCCTTTCAATCCCCTCTGAGATCATGAACATGATCTCAATTCTTTACTTCATTCATCTTTTTGTACATAGCCAGATAACCTTCATTTGTATTTTGCGGCTTGGTAGCTCTAGCAATGCAATATAATGAGCATTTAAAACATAGATATAAAGATAAAACAAAAAACAATATCATGACTATGCTTACAGCGATACCTTTCATCCATGAAAAGATGGAGCCAAATCCTGATCCTAACCAATCAAAAGGAGTCCATCCATCTTTTCCTATAGCTCTAGCTTCTTCCATCAAACCATCTACCTGTTCCCTGTGTTGCTTTATTATTTCATAATAATCTGGAACAGTCATTGTGGTATTATATATCCAAGTACAACATTCATAATCCTCTGTCATCTCACACAGACCTGTCAGAGAAGCACTCATACTTTCAATAGCTAATTCTTGCATCTCCAGCTGTTTTCTAATAGCTCTGGTCTCAGTATTTAGCAACCCTATGTCCTTAGAGTTCCTCTCCAGTATATCATCAATAATGTTTGTGTAATTATTTATTTTGTTCATAAGTGTTATTCCCCATCCCGTGTAAGTAGGAAACCATGACCAAACCTTATCCCCTGTAGAGAATAGATCTACCTTTTCTTGTTTGGTTTCCCTTCTCTGTCTCAGAGTTAGTTGGTATTTTGGGTATGTACTGGCTTTTACCTGGTGTTCCTTTTGGTCTATAGCTGCCATAATTGGCACTAATTGGCCTACATAGCACCAGCCCTGGACATTACTCGGTATCCAAGGGTAACAGATCTTACCACAACAGATATAGGTATTGTTTCCCAAGGAGATCGGCAATTTTTGTATTGCAGAGCGAAATTCAGGGGTGACAACAAGTGTAAAATAAAAAAGAAGTTTTCCAAACATAGTTTTCCCCACATTATCTTGTATCCCTTCTAAACTTTCATTCAGGGTTTTACCATTTACTTGCCAGAGTTTCACAGAAGAAGTTCCATCCCTCCTTCCAGGATCAGATATATTTAATATGGACTGAGAGCACATTCCCCTTCCCTTGTGGGAAGTATTCCCCAGTCTAAAACACCAATCGGGGAGTTGAGTGACTCCCAGAGTTGGAAAAGATATGGTGGCATTAGAAGTAATATTGGTCAAACCAATACTTACATTCCCTTTTATTAACAAAAATATTTTGACTGGAGCGGCTAGAAGAGGAATTTCATATGTGCTAGGATGTAACTTACTACATATCCAACATTTATCATAACCTGACTTTTGAGCATAGGCATATTTAAACTGCATCATCAACATTTTTCCTGAAAAAGGATTGTTCTCTTCAAAACTTCTTTTTGACTTTCTTTCACTTTTGGTTATCTGGGTCTCATTTAAAACTAGTCCTTGACCACAGATACCTTTTATTAGGCCCAAGTCCTCAGGGTGATAAATATAGTTAGTTAGGATCCATACTGGCAGGAAAAAGAGCACAGTCAGTGTGCCCAATAGGACCCAGAGCTTCAAAGCACCATGAGGGGCAGTAAGGAATGTCATCTTCAGGGTCTTTCTCACCGACTTCACCCGCTCTTCGAGGATTTTCTACTTGTCCTTCACCTCCTAGAGAAGCAAGGCTACCCCTTTGGACCACCTACTACGGTGATAGCGGTTACCAGAACGGCTGTTCTGGTGGAGAATTCCCAGTCCTGGATCCATGCTAGTCGAGTGAAGAAGGTGAACCAAACACCTGAGAAATACGAAACGGAAAAAGGAGGTGAAGGACAAGTAGAAAATCCTCGAAGAGCGGGTGAAGTCGGTGAGAAAGACCCTGAAGATGACATTCCTTACTGCCCCTCATGGTGCTTTGAAGCTCTGGGTCCTATTGGGCACACTGACTGTGCTCTTTTTCCTGCCAGTATGGATCCTAACTAACTGTATTTATCACCCTGAGGACTTGGGCCTAATAAAAGGTATCTGTGGTCAAGGACTAGTTTTAAATGAGACCCAGATAACCAAAAGTGAAAGAAAGTCAAAAAGAAGTTTTGAAGAGAACAATCCTTTTTCAGGAAAAATGTTGATGATGCAGTTTAAATATGCTTATGCTCAAAAGTCAGGTTCTGATAAATGTTGGATATGTAGTAAGTTACATCCTAGCACATATGAAATTCCTCTTCTAGCCGCTCCAGTCAAAATATTTTTGTTAATAAAAGGGAATGTAAGTATTGGTTTGACCAATATTACTTCTACCATATCTTTTCCAACTCTGGGAGTCACTCAACTCCCCGATTGGTGTTTTAGACTGGGGAATACTTCCCACAAGAGAAGGGGAATGTGCTCTCAGTCCATATTAAATATATCTGATCCTGGAAGGAGGGATGGAACTTCTTCTGTGAAACTCTGGCAAGTAAATGGTAAAACCCTGAATGAAAGTTTAGAAGGGATACAAGATAATGTGGGGAAAACTATGTTTGGAAAACTTCTTTTTTATTTTACACTTGTTGTCACCCCTGAATTTCGCTCTGCAATACAAAAATTGCCGATCTCCTTGGGAAACAATACCTATATCTGTTGTGGTAAGATCTGTTACCCTTGGATACCGAGTAATGTCCAGGGCTGGTGCTATGTAGCCCAATTAGTGCCAATTATGGCAGCTATAGACCAAAAAGGAACACCAGGTAAAAGCCAGTACATACCCAAAATACCAACTAACTCTGAGACAGAGAAGGGAAACCAAACAAGAAAAGGTAGATCTATTCTCTACAGGGGATAAGGTTTGGTCATGGTTTCCTACTTACACGGGATGGGGAATAACACTTATGAACAAAATAAATAATTACACAAACATTATTGATGATATACTGGAGAGGAACTCTAAGGACATAGGGTTGCTAAATACTGAGACCAGAGCTATTAGAAAACAGCTGGAGATGCAAGAATTAGCTATTGAAAGTATGAGTGCTTCTCTGACAGGTCTGTGTGAGATGACAGAGGATTATGAATGTTGGCATCACCCCTACAGGAGACGTGTTATTACACGAAGCGCGTCTAGGAGGAGCCTCTGCACGCCTTGACGTTACGCCACCGGATCAGGAGGTCCGGTGGCCATCATTTGTATTCACTGGTCAGTGCATTTAAAGAGCTCGTTTACACTATACCTATACTGGTACTCTAACCCTGTACGTTTTACTGTTTTATCATAATGATATATACTCATTAAATACTTTTTATAATACTACACCATGAGCGTTTTCATCTCTATCACCTGGCACTGAGCCTCCACATCTCAGCCCAGCATTCTAGGAGTCCACCCAGGCAGGACAATTTGGGATATTGGTCCAGATCAACTTCTCTGGCAGCCGTCACCCCATCTACCACCAGAGGGCACCTTTATCATCAAGCTATTCCTTCATGGGACCTCCGGCTTCATGGAATTTCTATGTGCACATTAAATTGCACTTCCGGTGAGTGGGCAATTTTTCTACACCTTCATGTTAGGATGCTGGAATATACCCATTTGGATTGAAGTTATTTATACTCCATCACTGGAGTATACCTTTTGGACTGATATTTTACCACCTTGGACTGTTTAACATTCAGTTTATAGGACTTTTCCATTTCTGTCATATTTTGCCATACTTTAGATAGTGTGTTTTATTTGTATAGCGCTGCACACCCTATTTTCATGTCATAGTCATGATATTGTTTTTTGTTTTATCTTTATATCTATGTTTTAAATGCTCATTATATTGCATTGCTAGAGCTACCAAGCCGCAAAATACAAATGAAGGTTATCTGGCTATGTACAAAAAGATGAATGAAGTAAAGAATTGAGATCATGTTCATGATCTCAGAGGGGATTGAAAGGATCTAGATAACTTCCATTTTGTATTATGTACGCCATTTTAAGTATAAAGTTAGCTTTTTGCAGATATATTAGAAGTTTAATGAAACTGTTTTTGGTTGTTCAAGGATGTATCAACAGAAGCTAACATGACCCTGACAATGTCTTTATCTGGTTGTTTTTCAGGAAGTTAGCCAAAACAATTTGTACCAAGAAATGTATATGTTATGTTTTATGTAGTTAGCTCATGATGGAAAGTTACAAGTTACAGTTTTGAAACTCGCTCCCCCCTCCCTTATTATTATCTGTAGTCTATATAATCTTATTAATGTCTAATAAACTTTGAACATCTCTGAACATAAACTGCCGTTATTCCCGTGTTCAAGGGGTGTTCCCAGAATTCTGCTGATAAACCAGGAATCTCTCCACAGACCGGGGGTCTCTGAAGGGAAAAGAAAATCATTCCTTTCAGCGTCCAAAAAGCGTCCCTTTACGTCAAAAGCTGTTTTAGAACAGCGATAGTAAATCAGAACCACTTGCAGAATTGAGTGATAATGATTCGTGGGGAAATTCGTCATCAGACACTGAAAACGATTTTGCGACTTTGCTCAGCGATTTGCCTCTGTATTTCAAATTTCAGTGTTTTTGGTTTGATTATATTATTGAATTAAATTTATTATTATTATATTATTATTTTTTATGATTATTTATTAAATTATAATTTATGATTTCGTGTTTCAAATTTTATCATACCCGGGATGTTTATTAGACTCTTGTTCGGACAGATTTCAGTGAGTTATTCCTAAAAATTACAGCCTACAATAAAAAACTACATATTTCCATGCAAAAAAATGGTACCGCTTTCAGCACAAAAAATCGGAAAGAATCATACCGCCAAGGAGGTTAAGGACTTTATAGAGTTACCTGTAACTTCTTGAAATGTAGCATAGAAGCCATCAAAGTTCTTGGAGCCGTCTGACTTGAAGAGAAGATGCAATGCATTTCCTGAGCTGCGGATGGGTAGTGGTCTCTCATTACCACAAAAACGCTTGATGATCTTGGCATCCACATTGTCACCATCTCGGATTTCTAAGTAATCGTACTGGCACATGTAATCAAACTCTAAACTTAGCATTGCAAACCTGGGGTAGACAGGCAATTGTATTAATATCAAGTCTGACGCCACTAGTATAAACTATATATGGTTATGATGCAATAAAATATAAATTTTACAATAAAATATAACTTTACCTGTAGGACAAAGATGGCAGCCTTGGAAAATATACCATAATTTAGAGCAGCCTTTCTCAACCAAGGTTCTGTGGATCGGTAGGGTTCCTTCTGAGGTTGGTAGGTGTTCCACGAACAGTAAGCAATAGTGAATTGATCATCCACCTACAATGACCACTAATGCAAGGGACAATCTTTTCATTGGCCATCAATCTAAGGGGCCACTTTTACACTGACCACTAATGTTAGGGAATATTGCAATTGTCATTGCCTACTGTATGTCTGTGTTTCTTTTTTGTTAATTATTATTTCATTTCAAGATTACTGAACAATTTTTTCAATTACAGCAAAAAAAAAATGTTTTTTGAAATGGATTTGTTTTGCGTGTCAATCACGATACGGTACACCACGTTCCCTATTCTTTTATTTAAACGCAATCTACAGCTTACTACTCATGTTAACATTCTGTGAGCTGTAGAATAATCATTTTTAGCAGGGAGACATGAAAATTATTTAAAAGATTTCTTTGGGGTAAAAAGGCTGATTTAGAGAGTTGTGATGTCAATTATGTAATATATTTGGAAAGTAGGAATGTCACTCCTAAAAAAACGTAATGACATTCCTGGCCTAAAACCTCGAACTATAATGTGGCCAGTGCCCCAGCCACATTCGTTCCGATGGGGAATTAATTTGGGGGATCAGGAAGGAATTCTTTTCCCTCCAGGAACAAATTGGATCATGCTTTGCTAGGTTTTTTTGCCTTCCTCTGGATCAACTGTGGGTGTAGGATTATAACTTTTTTTTATTTTTGGTTGAACTTGATGGACTTCTGTCTTTTTTTTTTAGCCAGACTAACTATGTAACTATGTGAGCTGTACACCACTGGTTGTTGCCATGAATACGGCTTGCCCATAAGAATGAATAAGGCCTTTTCACGCATGCACAAGCGGAAACAGACCCAATTTGTTGTGAAGATGTGCAGACTCGGTGCACAATTAACTGCACTGGTGAACTATGCCAGTGTAATCAGTGGCGTCGCTATGGGGGTGTGAGGGCTGTGGACCACATGCGGGTGACACTCGCCAGAGAGGTGACACCCACAGCATCATTTACCCCCTTCCCTCCAGTGGGCTCCATGGTGATACTGACAGGGTGTGCAGGAAGTCCATAATAGATGGGTGTCACTGATTGGCGGAGGTGGCCAGAAGTGAAGAAAAAGTGATGGGCGGGTCCAGGAGGTCCCTCTTCTGGTTCCGTTTATGAGGAGAGTGGCAGACCAGAGATGGAGCAGACCAAGGAGTACACTAAGAGCCAAACCACAGAGGTGAAAAGGGGGAGGGGGTGTCACTGAATGTCACTGGGGGGTGTCACCTGGTGTTTTACAGCACCTGGTGACACCAACCCCAGTGACGCCACTGATTGGAACCACATAATCTAAAATCTATGCGTTTTTGATGCAGAAAAAACACATCTGGTGTGAAATGGCCCAAAAAAAAGCCCTTAAGCTTCAACCCCAGCCTGTGATTGGATACTAAAGGAGCAGCAGCACATTAATAAAGACATCCTTCTGCACTCACACCTGTAAGCAACTACACAGCCAGCACTGTGCAAAGCAATAGAGCCTACTGAGGAAGCAAACCTCATGAGTTCCCCAACTATGTGTTTGCTTTAAAATCCATATCCAGGAAAAACTTTTTCAAATTTTTAACAGAATAGAAGGGATAGGGAAAGGACTTTTCTTGTTGTCTGTGTCCCCACTGGGGATATTTCCACAATATATATATATATATACACATAGGGCTGGGACAAGGGGTGGGCGGGGGGGGGGCAGCTGCCCTGGGCACGGTGGTAATATGTGTGGTGGGGGGGCAAGGAGATTGGGGGGAAGGTATACATCTTTGGAGGAGGAATTTGGGGGACGGCAGGGGGTGAGAATTGTTCTAGGAGGGGAAATTTGAGAGGGGGTACTAGAAGTGGTGATTTGGGGGCATTTGTGTCGGGAGGGAGACTGGGGGAGAAGGATTTGTGCAAGGAGCAGGATTTGGGGGGGGGGGGGTTGTGCTAGAAGAGGTCATATGGTAGAGAGGGGAAGGGATTTGTGCTAGGAAGGGACATTTGGGAGGGAATTTTGTGCTAGAAGGGATTATCGGGGGTTATTTGCTCTAGGAGGTGAAATTTGTGGGGGAGGGAGTTGTGCTTGGAGGGGGGGGATTTGGGGGAAGGATTTGTGCTGGGAGGGGGGCTTTGGAATGGGGTGGAAAGGATGTGTGCTCGGAGGGTAAATTTGAGGGGTAGAAGATTTGTGCTAGGAGGGGTGATTGGGGCGGGGCAAATATTTCTGCTGGGAGGAGGGATTTCAGCATATAGGTGGATTTATACTGGGAGGAAGGAGAATGTATGCTTAGGGGGTAAGCATGCAGACTAGGGCTTGAATCTTTTTTGGGGGAGGGGATTTTTGCTGACACATAAGGCTCATACATCTTGGGGGGGGGGGTGCAGTTTGACATGTTCGCCCCAGACTCTAAATGACCTTGTCCCAGCACTGTATATATATATATATATATATATATATATATATATATACACATAGGGCCGGGACAAGGTGTGGGCAGGAGGGACAGCTGCCCTGGGCACTGTGGTATTATGTGTGGTGGGGGGCAAGGAGATTGGGGGGGAAGGGACACATCTTGGGAGGAAGAATTTGGGGGACGGCAGGGGGTGAGAATTGTTCTAGGAGGGGGAATTTGAGAGCGGGTACTAGAAGTGGTGATTTGGGGGGATTTGAGTCAGAAGGAAGACTGGGGGAGAAGGATTTGTGCAAGGAGCAGGATTTTGGGGGGGAGGGGGTTGTGCTAGAAGAGGTCATATGGTAGAGAGGGGAAGAGATTTGTGCTAGGAGGGGACATTTGGGGAGGTATTTTGTGCTAGTAGGGATTATTGGGGGTTATTTGCTCTAGGAGGTGAAATTTGTGGGGGAGGGAGTTGTGCTGTGTGGGGGGCTTTGGAATGGGGTGGAAAGGATGTGTGCTCGGAGGGGAAATTTGAGGGCTAGAGGATTTGTGCTAGGAGGGGTGATTGGGGGGGCGGGCAAATATTTCTGCTGGGAGGAGGGAATTCAGCATATAGGTGGATTTATACTGGGAGGAAGGGGACTCTATGCTTAAGGGGTAAGCATGCAGACTAGGGCTTGAATTTTTTTTGAGGTGGAGGGGATTTTTGCTGACACATAAGGCTCATACATCTTGGGGGGGCGCAGTTTGACATGTTCGCCCTGGGCTCTAAATGACCTGGTCCCAGCACTGTGTGCATATACAGTATATATATATATATATATATATATATATATATATATTAGTAATAATAATAATAATAATAATAATATATAGCATACTTATAATATATATAATTATTGTGATTTGTCAAGTTTTTACTATTGTCTATGACTTCCTGTCCCAGTGACAACCTCTCCCTTTATTTCTTCTCCTCCTATCATAGGACAGGAAATGAGGGCAAATCTCAATAAAAACAACAATAAAAACCTTAAAACAGTGTTTAATCCCACTGAGTTTAGCCAAATATAAAAAAAAGTTTTGGCTGCTGGTAGGCCCTAAATAAAACCGGCTAATCCTAAAACAGAAACAGAAAGATAAAAGAAATAAATGACCAAAACCGCAATCTTGTAGTTTAGAGGGAAATGTCTCCCTTCCAAGTAAATAAGATCCCAGCGAGTTTTAATAAAGATATTATTGTTATTTTAATAAAAGAAAGATTGAGTGTCTGCGACCTCGGGACGCGTCTTCCACCACCATCTTTCATTTCGTATCTCGCTGTCTGGTCCTGGCGCATTATTAATCTCATCCCAATATGCCACATATTAAAGGATGATTCTCCAGCCGACAGAGATGTTCAATAATTCATCGTGGTCATCATTAACTTTACGCCGAGCTATTCGGGAAACGTCCAATTAATTGCAGCTCGGCGCTGGTGAGGTACGTACAGTAATGAGACCTTGTAGTTTTAATGAAGTGTAGCCCCCGACAGGGATCTGGTTAACCCTATCTGGCCAGACATGAAGACTGCAGCGTCAATGTCATATTTGATGTAGTCTGTCACTAAGACTTTTTTTCTACGTCCCTCGGAAACAGTTTTATGACCTGTTGATCCTTCCAATAGATCTGTGATTTTTTCACTTCCTTTAATGGTTGACAACGCTGCTTGTTTTTCAGTGAAATCACACAGTGGCATTGTCACCCTGTGGACAGTGTAGTCCTAGATGGACTAATAAAATTAACCTCTTTGTGACTGTTGAACGCATATATATGCGGTGACAAGAAAGGTGGGCTATAATGCACAGCCACCACACATACGCATTCATGGTAGCAGGAGGTTGTGTGCTGAGAGCACGCTCGCTCACCCAGCTGTCACCAATAGCCCTGGGCCACAGCTTCTGACCATTAGCCAGCAGGACAGGTTCCCCATTGTCTGGCCACTGTGACGGACAATCACAGAGACCATAGACAAAAGACTATGGGTGCTGCTCCAGGTCTTCAACCCAATATCTCCGGTGACCCACACTAGAAGGGCGCTTTCATGGAAAGAGCACCTCCTGGCTCAATGCCAGGGGCGGACTGACCATTTGGAAACTTGGGCACCGCCCAAGGGCCCGGGATCAGTAGGGGGCCCCATGAGATGCCCCTGATACCTTTTTCATAGGCTTTTTTGAGTTTGGGCAAGGACACAGGGGCCCCATGATCCCCTATTGCCCGGGGGCCCCATGAGTTGTCAGTCTGCCCCTGCTCAATGCATTTGCTGAAACAAACTTTGTGAAGTAGTACTGCTTGGACCTTGCAGAAGGGGATATACCCCAAAAGGTTGTCCTAAAAATGGTATGTAAGTGCAAATAAAATAAGAAAAAATCCAGATGCCACACACCAACAAAAGTCCGGGTATAAACGGGTAAAAAGCAGATTCCATCGACGCCACACCCCTGACATGCTTTGCCCCACCCACAGGCCTTGGAGGGCTAATGACTAATCCCTGCGAATGGGGCGAAACGGGTTGGAGTGTGGCCTCGATGGAGTCGGGCTGAAGCCACCTAAAGCCTGTGGAAGGTATGGGACGTAGTACTGGTGCCGCTGGTTAGGCCAGGCCAGGCCAGAAGTGCCCACAGGGGAGGATCCCATGCCCAAAGTACCCAGGGAGTCTAAGTGGACCATCCCATGCTGTGTAAGAAAGGATTAAAGAGTAGGTGCTCCATGTTGGTGCGAATCTCAAGTAGGCATTACTGTCCTCTGCCCCCCTCCATATTACTGTTCTCAACCAATCCACATTACAGTTCTTAGCCACCCACATTACTGTCCTCAGCCCCCCATTTTTATTCTCAGCCCCCCCATATCACAGCCTCTATTCCCTCACATTTCAGGCCTCAGCTCCTCCACTTTAATTTTAATGTCCTCAGTTCCCCCACATTACTGTTCTCAGCACCCCCCCCCCCCCCGTTTTAATGCTCTCAGCCCCCCCCCCCATATCACAGCCTCTATTCCCTCACATTTCAGGCTTCAGCTCCTCCACTTTAATTGTAATGTCCTCAGTTCCCCAATATTACTGTTCAAAGCCCCCCCCCCCAACATTACTGTTCTAAGCCCCCCACATCCAGTCCTCAGCCCCCCCCTCCCCCCCACATTCAGTCATCAGCTCCTTTTCACATCAGCCGCCCTTCACACTAATGTCTTTAGCCCCTTTAACTTTGCCCTCCCCCACCTGTCCTACCTTACATAGACAGTGATTGACAGACAGTGATTGATTGCTAGGACTGCCCTTCATCCTAGCAACCAATCACCTGCTTGTTACTCAAGCAGCTTCTGCCCTCCATCCAGAACTGTCCTGCCTCCCACTGTCAGCTCTGTGAGGATGACAGCAAGATGGCTGGGTGATGAAAAGGCTCCTAAATGGCGGGATCTCATGGGTCTGGATGGGACAGTGACTCGGTCTGCATCCGGACCCCGGTCCGCCATTTAGTGATGCCTGTTCTAGAGTCACATGAATCATCTGTACATATTTACTAGCATTTACATCCAAGCTAGATAGGAAAGATGTAAGTTCCTTTTTCATATATTTCATATATTCTACATTTCTGTGAAGACTCAAGAAGAAGATGCTTTGTAGAGTTGCAGTTTCGGTGCTTCTGTAGTTGCTGTTACTTTGCATAGGGATGAATGTGATATATATCTACGTTTGATTTTGCCTGGGGTTGCCCTGCTGCAGAGGAATGATGAAGTAGCTGAGCATGAGCGCTGCTGGGTTGCTAGGCAACCCTACACTTAACTCCTGGTACCTGGTGATACAGAAGGATGCTGCAACATCAAGATCAGGGTTCCGCCAGTGGAACTGCATTCATTGCCTTGGCATTGAGAAGAAAAAAGAGCTGTGGACATTCTTCTGTCAATTCTGTGAGAACCAATTCTAAGATTACATTCACATCTGAGAGTCCTGTTTTTAAGCGTTTCTTCGGGTGTTTTGTTGTGCGTTTTGGAGTTTTGGCATTTTTAATAGCCAATAGAAAAAATATCAATTGTCATCATTTGTTGCTACGTTTTTCAGCTTTTTTAGCTTTTTCTTCAGCTTTTCTTTATTATTATTTATTTATTTTTATTTTTTTGTTAGGGTTAGAGTAGAGTTAGGATTACTGGTTAGGACTAGAGTTAATTAATTAATTTATTACTATTAATGTATTAACCTCCCTAGCGGTCTGATTATGTCCATATTTCTGTGCTCAAAGCGGTAAATTTTTTTGCATGGAAATATGTATTTTTTTTTATTGTAGGCCTGTAATTTTTAGGAATAACTCACTGAAATCTGTCCGAACAAGAGTCTAGTAAACATCCCGGGTATAATAAAATTTGAAACATGAAATCATAAATTATAATAAATAATCATACAAAATAATAATATAATAATAAATTTAATTCAATAGTATAATCAAACCAAAAACACTGAAATTTTAAATATAGCGCCAAGTTCGCACATTGCTGAGCTCAGTCACAAAATCGTTTTCAGTGTCTGATGAGGAATTTCCCCCACGAATCATTATCACTCAATTCTGCAAGTGGTTCTGATTTACTATCGCTGTTCTCTAGCTGGTCTAAAACCGCTTTTGACCTAAAGAGACGCTTTTTGGACGCCATGGACATTTTTCAGTTTCCAGGCAGGGCACAGGACAAAGCACTACCGACAATATGTATGTGAAATGGTTTGATACAGTAATGTTATACTATGTGATTTTAGTGTATTTAGTGAATGTCACTTTTTGTAATTTTCAAATTTCCCACCAGTTCCGTCCTGCGTACGTCCCGATGCTTTCAGGGGACGAAACCCAGCATCCGCCGGAGGACATTACAGGGAACACTGCAGGGGGGACATCACAGGAGCGCAGAACAAGGTAAGTGATCGAGGGATCCCAGAGAAGCGCCGCATGGTATTCCCGAGTGTAGCTCGGAGTTACCGCTTCTGGTACTGAAACTTTACCCCGAGCTACACTCGGGAATACCGCCAGGGAGGTTAAAATAAATAAATAATAATAAATAATACTAAATTTTATTTAAATTAATTTTTTTTTATTTCTTTGTTAGGGTTAGGGATTTGGTTTAGGTTAGGATAGAATTAGAGGTTAGGGTTACGGGTTAGAGTCAGGGGTTGGGTTTACTATGGGTTAGGGTTATATTTATGTATTTCTTTTTGGTTGGGGTAAGGCTTAGGAGTTAGAGTTAAAGGTTAATTTATTTATTTTTTAATTAATTTATTTATTTATTTAATTTCAGTTAGGGGTTAATTGTATTTATTTTTTTTATTATTTACTTGTTTTGTCAGGGTTAGGGATTAATTAATTTATATATTATTTATGTATTTTATGATGATGATTTTTAATTTATTTTTATCTCTATTTATTTATTTTTAATTATTGTGTTTGAGCAGAAAACTCTCAAAGACTCAGGACAAGAATCACAAAATGCTCAAAAATACACAAATCGAGCATTTCAATGTATCTCTATAGAGAAGAAAACACTTAAAAAAAACAATCAATCTCCCCAAATCGAGCTACAAACTTAGTCCCAAAACTTTTTTGAGCTTCAGGCAACTTGGGAGTGGAGATGTGAACTATCTTCATAGAGAAACATTGAGTTTTCCTCACTGAGCTTTTTGGAATTTCAAGCTTCACGCTACAAAATGCTCAGGTGTGAATGGGACCTAAAACAACGATTGTATGATTCTAACGTTCTCCTGAGATTCAAG
Organism: Staurois parvus; assembly: GCF_062004578.1. Taxonomy (NCBI): domain Eukaryota; kingdom Metazoa; phylum Chordata; class Amphibia; order Anura; family Ranidae; genus Staurois; species Staurois parvus. Next base: position 7,504,256 of record NW_028317980.1, on the reverse strand, counting down.
GTACTGTCCGGACTATGCAAGCATTTCTTTATATCTCGGTGGTTTATCGCTTTTCATAAAGAATGTATTAGTCAAGTGGGTAAGAGCCAGTTTTCCCAGATCACTCATCTCGCTGTCAGGACCTTCTATGGCCACATGGCTTGAGTGGCCTCTAAAACATCTCCACAAGTACATAAACATTCAGTCAAACACGTATACGCCATTTGTAGTGCCCAGGCTGCCAAGGACAGCACAGAAAGGAAAATCAAAAGGCAGGAGAAGCCAACAGCACCAGTTTCCAATGGCTGCCATGTTGTGATAACTTGGAAAAAGGTTTGTCCACCAGCTTTAGGCCACGTTCACATAGGAGCTGAGACCCCTAATCCATGAACATGGATCCAAAGCTAGCCTGGTCAACATCAGTAGACTTGTGTGTTTCATTACAAATTCATCGTTACAAATTAGATTTTCGGAGATTCGGATGTACAGTAGACAAATCTCAGAATGGCCATAGTAACAAATTTCAACAAATCCGAGAAAAACCCGAACTCAACAAATGCATTCATTTCATTCAGATGACGTCACATGATCTGATAGTAGTTTGGACCCATCAGGAAATAAATTCAGTTTTCGAATTAAAGCTGTGATTTACATTGAATTTGTAATTGTTACAGTCAGTTCATTTTCACAGACTAATGCACTTCTTAGATTTGAAAAACCCGCCCCGCAGGCCAGAGTACTTGGTGTCATTCTGGACTCCAACCTATCCTTCCAGCCCCAAGTCCAATCTTTAACAAACTCATGCAGACTCCACCTCCGCAACATCGCCAAAATCCGCACGTTCCTAACCCCAGAAACCACTAAACAGCTCATCCACTCTCTCATCATAACACGACTCGACTACTGCAACTCCACCCCAATTAGAAGCTGATAAGGATCACATGAATAGCGGGGGATGTTTCTTAGGGAACAGGCTACAGTCGTAAACTGGGTGCAGCTAGAGGTGAGGACTGGTCAACATATACACAGATATAAATCAATGCAGGATATAACAAATATAAGTCAATGCGTTTTTCTAGTTAAGATAATTCTGCAAGGGGTTCTGATTTACTATCTCTGTTCTCTAGCCGGTCTAAAACCGCTTTTGACCTAAAGGGACGCTTTTTGGACGCCATGAACGTTTCTCAGTTTCCAGGCAGAAAGAACAGTAAAAATGCAGGCAGGGCGCCGGACAAAGCACTCAGGACAAAATGTATGTGAAATGGTTTGATACAGGAATGTTATACTATGTGATTTTAGTGTATTTAGTGAATGTCACTTTTTTTCATTTTTCAAATTTCCCGCCATTTCGTCCCCTGTACATCCCGACGTCACAGGGAACAGAACCCAGATGACAGATGCCGGCATCCTTAAGCCTTAAGCTTAAGCCTTATCATTATATTTATTCTGTTGCATCTGAAAATATCAAATATCAAAATTTTTATATATATGTAGCATCCTCCTAGTTACACTAGGTATAGCTAAATCCGTGATGGCTAGAGAGGAGCTTATTAGCAGCTCAGGTGACATACTCAGAGGGGTCAAAATGTGGTCAGGACTGAGATGCTCTGCAAGTCAGCCCCTTTGGAATTTCCCCCTTGCTCTGAGGCTTTAGGAGGTGGGCCTTGGAGGCAGTGGGTGGATCTGAGGAGTGGTTGGCTGCACCTTTGAGGGACCTCAGCCAATCCCCAGCCGGAGCTTTGGCAAGGGGCTGGAACTCCCTTAAAAGATGACAGAG